>NC_137046.1:11103943-11126430 GCF_032717465.1 Coenobita brevimanus
CATGATTCACCTGAATCGTATATAAGCAACCAGCCACGACAGGGCCATTACATCCAGCCTGAAGATGGAACAAAATAGTTCTAAAACGTCGCTACACTTTGGGGAGCTCCTAAAGAAACTCCGAGAAGATCAGTGAAAAATTGTATGGCAAATAGAAACCGTTCGTATGAAAATTAGTACAAAGTGAATGTGCCATAACTTTCAACCTCCTGTGCCTGCAAGAAAACATCCTGCTTGGATATACACACACACACACACACACACACACACACACACACACACACATATATATATATATCATCATCATCATCATCCGGACCTCCTTTCCCACCCAAGGGCAGGGTGAGGAGTAGCAATGTCCAGACAGCACAAAACTTGCCCAAACCAATAGGCCACGCTTCCATTCACTCATCATTCAAGCCCCTGGAATCCTGGCTCTACTGCATACGCCAGAAACATTCACCACATTCTGCAGTTTCACACAGATGTATCCGATTGAGTCAATCCAGACGCTGCCATGCTCACAAGGGGTGCCATAATCCCTGATCATGCACTTCTCACAACGTTCATCCAGCCAGCTCCGTCCCTTGTCAGTTCCCTAGCCTCACCGACTTCCAAACCTCTCTTCCTCAAACACTCATCTACCATATCTCTTCATCTTCTCCTTGGCCTACCTCGCCTCCTCCCTCCTTCAAATTCGCTCAGGTATACCTTTTTCACCACTCTATTGTTATCCATTCTTTCCACATGACCATACTATCTCAGGACACTCTCTTCGATTCTTGTGTCCACCGACTTCCTTACTTGACACCTTTCACTAATCACAATATTTCGTATCCCTCTGTACTTCACATACATTCCTCAGCAGTCCCATCTCCACTGCTTTTACTCTTGACTTTCATTTTCATGCCACACCATAGTCTCACACCCATATGTTAAAGGTGGCACTAACACTCTTTCATGTAAGCCTCGTGCAGCTGCAACACTCAAACCTCTGTTTCTTATCAAGGCCTTCATTGCACCAGCAACTTTTCTTCCTTGTGTCACTCTACTTTCAACTTCTTTTGCACATTTTCCTCTCTTTTCTATCACTGTAACCAAGTATTTGAACTCTCACCAATTCCAGTCTCTCTCCATTCACTGCGACATCACTGTGGGAGTCACCTCTCTCAATAACCATTGCTTTACTCTTCTCTACATTTACTCTCAAGGCACGACGCTCACAAACATCAGCAAAACTCTGCATTAGCCTACCAAATTCTTGTCCGTTACTTGCAAGCAGTACTGCATCATCAGCATACAACAAAATTGAGATATTCCATCTATCACCATTCATTATCAACGCCATATATATATATATATATATATATATATATATATATATATATATATATATATATATATATATATATATATATATATATATATATATAAATGAACAAATAATAAGTAAGAAGTATAGTACAAGATTGCTGTGTTTACTAAAGTACTAATATGAAGACTAAAGTACTAGTATAAACAAGAGATGATATGAAGAAAGATAAAAGTAAAGTGGATGGAACTGCGAGAGGAAGAACAATGAGGAATTTATAAACTGAATCAGTGTTTCTGATACAAAAGAAAACGGATGATGTCCAGAGATCATGTATTAAAATCATCCTTTTTTCTTATATTTAAAACAAAGAATAATGCAGGCAAGCAGGGTGAATTACAGCAAATTACACCAGTATCCTTATTTTATAGAAGGACTGTATATATCCCTCCTAACAGGTTTTGTAGAGTTAGGTAAAATTTATGCTTCATGTTGAGTTTGGGGATCATTTTATGAGTTACGAGACTTTGTAGCACGTCTTTCTTGGCATTAAATCCTGCTCCAACGAGTATGTAGCATGTTTTACGTTATTCCAGCAGACTGTGTAGACACTAAAAATTCTGAAAAGAGTAGGACTAGGTGAACTATACATACAATCGTCAAGAAGAAAGTTGCTACGAAGTCTTATATGCCACTTACAATGCAAAAATAGATTTGATTATGCTAATATCATGCCACACTAAATTAGGCTATGCCATTTAATCTAAGCTAGGTTCTTTCCACTGAAAAGTTTGGGGATCCATAAACACAGTGCTTTGTTCATGAACTGATGGTGGTTGCTTTCTTTGTGTTGTGAGAGGTATGTGTCAGGTTACGTTACTGTGGCATGACGTGTAAATATGTGCATTTTTTTATGTTCCTTATGATGCAAATGGATTCTGGAGAGGGCCACCTCCCATGGTAGCGTCAAAAAGCCTGGATGGAAGACCTGCCCAGAAAAGGAGACGGTCCAGCCTGAATGAAGACTCTAGTTGGGTCAACAAACAGCCCTCAACTCTCGGCATCCCTTGAGAGTGAATGGTGTGCTTCGATGTCTTCATTATGACAAACTTCCGTTGAAACACTAGTCTTTTTTTTCTTCCCTAGAGGACCTACAACAACTCCAAAATCCCAGTCTCTCTTACCCCTCCTAGCCGAAGATGTCGAACACAACACTGGCACACACACACACACACCAAAAGTCACATATGGGTATTTATAGGACACACGTGGTGAAAATAAGTTACAATTAAACACCAACGGATTTACCGCAAAGACTACATAATTAAACAACATTCTCTGCACACAACATTGCCAGTGCAGTTATACATGACACTAAATTAAAAAACAGATCCAACGTTCGTAACTTCACAAACTACACTACCATCAGATACGGTAGAGAGAGGAAAAAAAAAGGGGGGGGGGAGTGGCCATAACACCGTTATGAATAAAAGCATTCCACTGCATAACAAATACATCAACACGTAACCAACAACAACATTTCAGAGATAACGACAATTGAAAGCAAAATACACAGTGAAACATGCAACACTGTCACCATGTTCGTGTCGCTACCCACATCATACCCCGGGGATACACCCCATCATTCACTCTGCTCCAGAACATTCCCAGTGTAATATGTAGCAAGGGATTTAAACACCACAGACCCCTCATGGCCAGACACAGACAGGGAAAACAAACATAGATGAAAAACAAAATAGCTCATTTTATGTGTTGTGGACAATTTATTTCATGGTCTGGTGCTTTTTGTCTTTAACCCTGGATAAGTAATGTGGGGTGCACCAGCACCCCACCCTGTTTTGAAATTAAGAGTTCGTATACTTCCCATCAAGGCAGGGGACTGAGACTCCATGTACCTTCCAAGATCCCTGAGCTGTTACAGGGTGTGGTTGATCAAGTGTGCTCCTGTGGCTGTGTGCAACTCTGCAATATGCTTAGGGTGTGGCAGGACCACAGGTTACCTTTTGTATGTAGCATCACAGATTACTTTTTGTGTGTATTTTGGTGTAACTAGTGATGAATTTCCTCTTCAGGTGCATATTTTTTTCAGATGTACATTTGTACATACATTTGTACATATGTACATACACGTGTAGATGTTTTCAAAATGATGTTCATCAGTACAGCACATAAAATAATTAAAACAAATAATACAAGCAAAAATAAGGTAAATAAATTAATATGGACATGAACGTAGATAAATAAATACATCTGTATACAGAGTAAACAGAATTCACATATACAAGGTTTACATAGGGACTAATAAACCATATGGAATTTCCTATATCTTGCAAAAAAAAAAAAAAGGCAACATTTCTCTTATCATGTCTGGAGATGTGTCTCCAGTACCAGGCCTGCCAGTCCACTCAAGTCATCATCAGTCTTTGTACTGACACGGAAGGGGTAGAGATGACCATGGAAAAGGAAATTTTTTCTTGGGGGGAGGGACAGCATATTTTTTGGTATAGTATTTCCTCCTCCATAAAATTGCAATTTTTCTATTTATTTATTTCAGTAACCCTTTATATTAAATATTTCTTTGTAAAGGCTTCTAAAGACAGTACACCCCATCAGTGTGTAATGTAGAAAAGGAAATACTGATTTACTGATGTTTGGTGAATTTTTTCCCTCTGGGGTGTTGCATCACCCTGCATTACCTATTGTCTAAATCTTAAATATGATTACCTATCCAGGGTTAAAATGGATTCTTTTTAAAAATAAGGTCACAGTTCTGTTCTTAACCCATCCTGTCCAGCACATCTTCCTGCGAACCCTTCCTACAGCTGGGCATTCCAGAGAAATTGTGAAAATCGTCTTTTTAAACCTTCATATCTCACTTAATACTTAAAAAATTAAAATAAAAAAACAAGGTGTCATAATACTCACCAATCGTTTGACTTCAAACTGATTGCATCAGATTGTCCGTGATGTGCATGTAGGGAGAGTGAGTGAGTGGAGAAATAGGGCAATTTTTGTTGTTTTTTTGCTGGTGTCCAAATGCGTGACAGAGGATCGGTGACACAGCTAAGGATTAGACTAGCCCTTCACAATAATAATACTTCGATTACACTTCCAGAACAGCAAAATCCACCACAAACACTATTTACATGAAAAATTTTCCATAATCTTTCATTCTTGCTGCTGGCAAGCTGGTAACCATAACAATGACCTTGAAGCGGCTGTCTGCTTGCCTCACCACCACCCCACCTTATAGACAGACAGACAGACACTCTCGCTCTGTCACACATACACACACACAGAGATGTATGTTTGGCTTGCATTGTCACTCGATTCCGGCACTGCTGTGCAACTAGAAGTCTGGGTATTACAACTACTACAATTAATACTATTATTACTACTACTGCAGCTACAACAATCACTACTACAACTACTACCAATACTACACTACTACAACTACTACTACTATAACCACTACTACTACAAAAAATATCATTACTATTACAACTACTACTACTACAACTACATAAAACCTAAAAAAAATATTGTGAACAAAACAGTTACACACATTCTGTTCGTAATCGAAAATACTATATTTTCCACTATAACCTTTTTTCCTGTGATTTAGACTTTTTCATAATAATAAATATACACACACACACAATAATTTTCAATTAAAGTTAAGGCACTGATTTCATCATGAAACAAACTTTCTGCTTTCATTTTTCATGTAAATAGACAGACTGGTGGCGTGAGGCACCACGTTTCCTCCTGCCTTCTCTCTTTCTCCACTCCGCTAAATTTTCCACTAGAATTTTTTTTTTTCCTGTGATTTGTACTTTTTCATCATTACAAACATACACACACAGAAACTTTCAATAAAAAATAAGGCACTGATTTCATCATGAAACAAACTTTCTGCTTCCATTATTCACGTAAACAGAGAGAGGCGGTGCAAGGCTTGATGCACCTTGTTTCTTTCTCCCTTCTCCCTCCCTCCTCCTCCTCTTCCCTTTCTCCACTCCCTACCTCCTCTTCCATTTCCTTATCAATGCCACTATCCCCCTCTCCAGGATCGTCATTACCCTCTGAACCATTCCCATCATCGGAAATAGCAGATGAATATACAGGGGGAAATGATGGGTGCACAGTGGAGTCATGTCCTCCACCTTCTTCATGCAAAGCATAAATATCGACACTCATTATGGCGGTTGCCTCCCTTAGAGGAAGAGTCACTTTCTCCACTCACAATGTCACCTTGAGTTCTCTCCCTATCGCATTACCACTAAGGCCTTTTTTTTCTGGCCTTTGGACTTCATTGGTATTGAAGTCAGCAGCTGTGGGAGCTCAGCCAAGGCTCTGGACAGAGGGAAAACTTTTTGTGTAGGTCTATCCACTATGGAAGTATGCAGGTAACTAGAGCATGACTCAGATGTGTGTAGGAGGGTTGTCAGTGGCTGTGTGTGGTGAAAATAACCTGCAGAATATTCAAACAATGCTGTGAAACACTAGATCATGTATACATGTCACCCAGATGGCCCCAGGAGGACGTGAATACATGACACCCAAACGGGATGGGTTAAAATAAGTATTAGACTACATCAATGTAAAAAACCCTAAATATTCCCCACACTTTGTAAAAATCACCATACATGTTAAAAAGTATCACAAATATTAGGTGAGTAACTCAAAAATTTAGAGTTACTTAAATTACTCAATAGGAGAAAATTCCCTTTCATAGTAGGGAAGGTGGATAAATCATCAAGGATTATCTGTCAAAGGTGATGAACGAGCAAGAAAAGTTTGGGAACTTCTGTTCTAAATGATAATCACACTCCAGCATGACCACACAGATGCTATGCGATGAACTCCCCAGACTTCACTCTATGTAACCCAACACCAGACACATATGCATCATGGAAAATAGTACATGATCTCTCATCAGACCACCTCATTATCATCTTGTCATACATAAAAGCAAAACTATACAAAAAAAGAAAAACATTTACTAGCTATATGAAGGCAAATTAGAGACAATTCACTAAAAACATAGAGCAAAGATTAGAAAGCTTTACCCTAGATTCTTTTGCAAACACTGACAACTCAATCACCACTTTTAAAGAAAATTATAAAATCAAGCAAATTTCTTATCCCTAGTAGCAACACCAAAAATATGAACCCCATTTTCTTCCCTTAACCCATGACGTCCTGTTGACGTTCTTTAACGTCCACACGTTTTGTCACTGCCAATCCCGTCGACGTACATAAACGCAGATCAATTGCAAGGTCCCTAATTTGCACAATTTTCAATTTTCGCGAGTGATTTTTGGTACGTATACATGTGACACCTTCCACTACAAGATGCCAGGCAGGGACAATGCCTTACCCAGCATGACCTCCTCCCCCCCCCTGCATGCCATTGTCTCAGCAATTCACCTGTTATCAGTGACCTGGCCAGTAAAGCCATGTCATGCCATGGTACGAAATTCAGGGCCAGAGTGATTCCCCAGTCAATGACAATGTGGAGGACACAACTTTACATAGCATTAGAGGAAGAAACAGTCAGAAATGATGATCAGGTAATGTGGCAAAAAAAAAGGTCAGGTATGGTGATGAGTTAGTGAGTGAAACAATGCTTATAATGCCTATATTACTGCTTGAAAACTAATATACTCTCGTACTGCATATAAGTTCATACCAAGTAAATAAATAAGTACCACTATGAGTGGTGTGAAATAGTTATCCTCCCATAGAACTCATTTTCTTTCTTGCCAGCCTGTTAGAAAACCCAGTAAGGTAAGGAGGTACTCCTACCTGTATCGAGTATCTTAAACCTCAGGTGATCGAATTCTCTATGAATTTTCGATGTTTCTCACCACAAGCAGAGGTTCGAGCCAAAAAAATTTTTTTCCAAAAATGGTCGGGATTGGGGGGACTCAGTGGTGGAAAAGTGGTCGGGACTGGGGGGACTCAGTGGTGGAAAAGTGGTCGGGATGGGGCGGGTTAAATTAAATACCCTACCAAAGACAGAAACAAACAAAAAGGTAAGTCTCGGCCCTCTCAAGCACAGCCTGACATTTTGCAAAACCCAAACAACAGCAAAAATTTATGAACTTATAAAATACATATTCAAGGAAATTGGAATAATTTTGTGGGCACCCTTTATCATAAAGAACTGGAGCAAGTTCTGCAAGGCAATAAGAAATATCAGTACATCCAAAGTCTCTCCTTCTCCAACTCACAAAGTTCTACTGGGTAGTGACAAAATCATTCTCACCAGGAATGAACAAACAAGCAATTCTATCAATTACAGTATTATGCATCAAAATGTAACAAAAATGAACAGTGAAAGAGTCATTTTGAAAACTAGATAAATTAACAGAAACATACAAGCACCACCTCCATTTAATTCCCAAGTACAACAAATCATCAAATATGCAAAACCTCCAACCATCCACTTAAAACATCTTGGCCCAATCGCAAAAAACTTGCCCTTACAAAAATTTTCAACTTCTGGACTCGCAATCAAATCTTTGATACCCAGAAGACAACAAATATCAGCATATATATATATAAGAGCTGCATTGTTTGTCCATCAACCACTCCCAAACCAAGGGCCAGAGACCCCCACTTATATATTTTCTGAATCAAGTTAACCCAAGGATGGTTTTAGGGGGGTCAAAATTCAGATCTGGGTCATTTGAGGTCACCTTTAGAGGGTTCGCCTTTTTGGCGCGGGAAACGCCGGGTACCTCTTTAGCCCGTTTTGATATGGAGACTCACATGATCTCTAGTTCAGACATAGGCTTTGTGAGGTTGACCTCCGAGATCATTTGAGATCGATAGTCGGCAGTCAAATTCTGAGGTCACGGGTAATACAGCCCTAGCATGTAATCAGTATGGATGGTGGGTGTTAGCTCCGAAGTGGTGACATGTAGAGGTGTGCAATACATAGGAGGGCTACTGGGCCTTGAAGGCAGGCTGTGAAGCCTATGCTCAGAGTCGGTCACATAAAAAAAAAAACACACACACATACACACTGAAACAACTGGACCCAGCAGCCAAATTGTTGGCATGGAGACTCACATGACCTCCAGTTTGGACACAGCCTATGTGAGGTTGACCTCTGGTGTCATTGGAGGACACCAGTTGGAGGGTCATTTGAGGCCACCGGTAATACATGGTCGAATAACTAGACCCAGCATCCCAATTCTTTGCATGGAGACTCACATTACTTCCAGTTCCCACACAGGTTATGTGAGGGTGACCTCCGAGGTCATTTGAGGTCACCAGTCAGAGGTCATTTGAGGTCACCAATAAAAGTAAACAAGTGGACACAAATACTGTGTGTTAGTCTGTGAAAGCAGAAATGTGTTAGTCTGTGAAAGCAGAAATAGGAAGTTCCTGCACCTCTAATAATCCCTCTTTAAAAGCAAAAGAATTTCATGGTCTTTTGGGAGTAGAAAGAATGATTGAACTAGAGCAAATAGGATTAGATTGTTCTTTTTGGCCCGGGGAACCCCAGGTATCCCTGCTAGTTATCAATATAATCAGACCCAGAAAAATCTTTCAATAATCCCACATCATGAAGACCAATATCTCTATTGTGGATATCATCCAAAATCATGAAAAAATTTATTTTAAAGAACATCACCCCCACATTCATCTGTCTGACTCCCAGCTTGGATTTTGATCAAACACACATATACCACCCGCCTCTCGAAGTTAACTCTGATTAGATCCCTTCACCGAGTAACCAACACCATTGAGAACTATCATAGTAGCTACAGACAAAGTTATTGACGCATTAATAAAAAACATCCTAGTAAAAACAACCTTTAGATACAAAAAAAAGGGGGGAAATGATAAAAAGGAAATGCTGGAGAACTTCCAGGCAGACAAGCCAGGATCTATCTATCTATCTATAGCCCGACGCCCTAATCCCGCAAACCAAAACAAATTTATAAATTATGAATACTAGCCAGTGGTATTCCACAGGGCTCACTACTTTCATCCTAACTCTTAACAATTTCCTATATCACATGCCAGTCCCTCCCTTTTCAGTAAATCCCTACGGCCTGGCAATAGCTTCACAATACTCCAAAACTAACCAAGCAAAATTAGCAAAATTCCAGCAGTAAATTTTTGTATACTTGCTAGAAATTTGGTTCATATAAAATAGAATGATTGCCTCACCAATCAAATCAGTCATTACCCTATTCGTTCCATAAATACACGAATCTGTAACACAACATCCTATACCTCTCTTCATCTAACCACTCTTTGGGAAAAACACCCCAGTTTGTATGACTTACTTCAATCACTCATTCTGGGAAAACATCCCCAAATTCTATTATCAGCATACGAGTAACATTAGTTCAAAGTCATCCTGCAAACTCGATGTCATGAAGACACTAAGATACACTGTCTTTGGACAAGACAAAGAAACCTGTCTGAAAACTGCTTAAACATTTCAATATAACTACGGTGAATTATCCTAAGCCATGTTGAGCCCCAAACATACAAAAAATACATAACCTTTACAAATAAAACGAACAAAGCCGTGTGTATAATAACAGAATGTGCAAAGAAACACAAACCTAGGTAACTTGCAACAAGGAACGGAAATACTTCCAACTCATTATCATGCAAAGAATGGCAGGCACTTTATTGCTTTAGCTCATGACTTTTTTCACTCACGGAAATTCATACCACACACACACACACACACACAGCATCTTGGCAACACGCACCCCCCTCCTCATCCCTACAACTCCTCACTACAGACTTGTAAACACATAACCACCAAAGCCATCCAGTCCCTTCAGCCAGACGAAAACCACACTCATTGTAAACCTGCAACCAGACAAAATCTTTTGTCAGAAAACATCCTATCAAGGGAGACATGAATATATCTTGCCAGAGTGTTACGCGATCACCACACTTCCCTGCAACACCTTCACAAAATACAACTCATAAAGAATGCACTTTGTCCACACTGTATTGCAGCCACAATAACAACATCAACAACACCAACATGGTGCAAACAGTATCCGTTGTTATTGACCAGCGACGATCTGTCTGACCGAGCATACCCATCAAACGCAAGAAGCATGCAAACGCTTCTGCAGGGCCGTCTCTTGCTGTGAATTGATCTTCCCTTGCGGCAGACAACACCCCGCCACAGTGAGGGACGAGGAACAATGTGGAGGTATGTTCCTGGATGGATGTCCTGGATGGAAAACGCATTGGCGACTCTCTCCCCAGTGTACAGGGGCAACATAGTAGGCTACACATCACCGCGTTAGTTGGTTATATATATGGCTACCACCCAGCATTCTAAATGGTATCAGGGTTAAAGGAAACCACTACTTTTGTCATTTAGTTCTCACGTGAAGTGTAGAGAGGGGTGATAAAAGTAACAGGATTAATGGCAGAAAAAGAAAAAGAATGATGAAGGTACGGGAAGAAGTAGGTAGCTCTATATCAAGTGTGTGGATGAAGGTCACCACCAATTACCGCCACGATATGTGTAACTCATATATTCGTTTGTCGGCTACTTTGCGTGTGTGTGTGTGTGTGTGTGTGTGTATACTTACCTAATTGTTCTTTCCTAATTTTATCTTTACAGGAATGAGTCAAGCTCTTACTGTTCCATGTCTTACACCATTTTCATCATACATCTCCTTAAATTAATGAATTGTTTTGGCACACACTATTTTATTCGGTAGTGCATTCCATTCATCAGTTGTCCTATTTGGGAAAGTAAATTTCCTTAAGTCTTTATCGCCTCTCTTTTTATGCAGTTTTTTGCAGTGTCCTCTTGCTGATGCTTCCCCGTAGGTTATATATATATTCATTTATGTCTATTTTCTCCTTCACTGATATGCATTTATATAGCATAATAATGTCTCCTATTTTCCTTCTCTCCTGTAGTATTGGCAGATTCAGTTTTCGTAGTCTTTCTTCATAGCTTAGATCCCTTAAGCTTGATAGCCTACCCATCTTGTAGCGGCCCTTTGAACTTTTTCAATCTTATCTATGTGTTTCTTGAGATAGGGATTCCAGACTACTGATGCATACTCCAGGGTTGGTCTGATCATGTCTTCATTTATGTACGTGAATGCTATTCTCATATTTGCAAGCAGGGTATTCGTATTCCGTACCTTCTCACTTATGTGGTCAGCCGGAGACAGTCTGTTATTGATAATCGCACCTAAGTCCTTCCCTCTTTCTGACATGTGTAGGGTTTTACTTCCTAACTTATAATCCCAATCTGGTCTTTTCCCACTTTTACCAAACTTTCTTACATGACACTTATCCACATTGAATTCCATTTTTCATGAAGTTTATTTAATTCTTCTTGTAGCTCTTTACAAGAGTCTGTGTTAGTAATTCTCCTTTATATTTTTGCATCATCAGCAAACAGCTTTCATTTCCAGTATTACTATCTATGTCATTTATATACACTAAAAACATAATTGGTGCCAGCACTGAGGCCTGTGGATCTCTGCTAGTCACTTCCCTCCATGTTCTTATTTCCCTTTTTCTGAGAAAATCTTGCATCCAACAGTACAGCTTGCCTCGGATTCCTCCTTGATGTTACACTTTCCATAAAAGTCTTTGGTGCAGTACTCAGTCAAATACTTTCTTGAAATCTAGATATATACTGTGTGTGTGTGTGTGTGTGTGTGTGTGTGTGTGTGTGTGTGTGTGTGTGTTGCTGATCAGAATGTCAATGCAAGGTTCTGTAGTTGTTAAAAATTATTCTGAGAACTGCTACCCCTCATTGTTTTTAGAGTGCAGTCATTGTCCACAAGGGAAAGTTTGGCACCTTTGCTGGGAGCGTCATATCGTATGGGACTCAAGCATGGGGTGTAAAAGAGGAGATACTAATATGAGAACAAAACAACGGTGGTGCCATAAGGAGGGAGACTTAGAACATTGACTCGTCCTCATTGGCTCCCCTATATGAAATTTTAGATTATTTAATGTGTGCACACTGTCCTCGTGTCTTTTCTTCCCCATTTTTGATGGCCTGGCCACTCCGCTAGAATAAAATGACGTTTACATGTTCCGATCGTTATGTGAAGTGACGCCAATCACGAAACATCATCATCAGAGGTAAGAAACAGCGTCAGAAAAGGTAAGAAGGTGGCTGGATGTGGAAAGCTTCAGGAAGCAGAAAGGAGGATCCTGGACTGGTCTGAACAAGCTGGGATGATGGACTCAGGGAGATGGGTATGGAGATTCAGGAGTGAGGGCCGTAGTCTTTAACTGTGAGCAGGTGTTCACTTTGCCCTATCCGTATCTTCTGGTAATCTTAACGCACGAAAAGGAGAGATTTCCCCGGTGAACAGGAGAGGATTATCACAGCATAGAACTGGAATCCGTGGGGAATCTCATAGCACCCCTTCACATGCCCCTTCGTCATATTTATTATGGCAACCTTGTGCAAAGGAACTATGTAGAATTTGAAGGACCCTATGGTGTGTGTGATGGGAACTTTTATTTTATGACAGAAACATCGTGCAAAGAAAAAAAAATGAGTGTTTACTATTTTCATAATTTTTAAAAGACTTCATCGCTTCTCTGGAGATGGTTAATTTACGATGAGATGAAAACAAAGATGAGATACTGTATCCATTTCCATTAAATTTTTCACTATTTCTACCGAGCTGTTTATCAGCTATGGTGCATGATACTTTTATGATTAGTTTGATTAGTTCGTGATATGATTCCTACAGTAAAGAATGGCTGAATACCACCTAAACAGACGAATCGTGCACAGCTAGTTAGTTTGAATTACGAAGTCTTCTGTATGCGCTCAGTAACCTTTTACAAGTCCGCACTGATTTGTTTTGGCTTGGCAATAAATTTTTCTGGTGTACTTTTGGTGTGACTTAAACGAATTTGACCTTTGTTTTCGGTGTTCATGATTGGTTTTCAAATTAACCCCCCTCCCAAGTGTCTTGAGGCACTGTTGGGATTTGAGGATTTTGGTTGGGAAAAATGGAAATCTGGGGCGGCCACGGAAGTGTAGTTAAAATCGGTATGACTAGCCAAGGCGTATTTGGAGGGTTATTACTGACCGCATGAACCCCTCTGAAGCTATGTCTAACACCGAATTTTTCCTATGGTACAGGTTCTCCAAAGCCTGTGTTCATACTCTTATACAGAGTATTACAGAAGAAACATCAGACTTTACTAAGAAAAGAGGTAAGAATTGCTCAAATTAAGATATTATATTGTATGTCAGACATAGAAACTGTCATTTTTTTTCTTACAGATTTTAAATTTTAAAATTAATCAGTGTTACCACCTGTTTTCCGCGTCTACCCACACGAAGGGGTGCGCTTTCATGCATTCAAGATTACTGCTTATATTGATGGTGTGAGCTTCCAGTTCGAGTGGGATGTGTGAAGGGTAAACCATGCCCTCAGTTTCAAGGTTACGGCCGTAAGTCTCCAGGCTGTTGACAAATATAGTTTCAGGAACACAGGTAAAAAATTTGATGTGTACTGACCATAGATCCAGAGGTGTTATAGAGCAGATGCAGCACAAAGGAAGACGGGGGAGTGCTATCAGATTAACCAGTCTGACCCAAATTTCGTGGAAAACAAGAAATAAAACTAATAGTGATAATGATTACATAAACATTGGCTTTAACCTCACAGAGAATGAGAGTAATGAGGCATGGTAAGAATAAAATAAACAAAGACCTAACCATGTTTAGCTGACGTAGTACTGTAGGAGTCACTGTCCTCAGCACGCGCCTGCAGCATCAGGTCTAAGAAGTCGCCTCTCCTCTGGCCAGTTTCACGAGACTTGACAGTCCTTTTGGCAACTTCACAGAAGAACTCCATTTCAGATGAAAACAATTTTATTCCAATTGCACTGGAAACTTTTGGAAACAAACCTGTAAAAATAATTTGCAAAAGCTTCATTAGTGACATGGAGAAAAATTTGTCAGCCCATTGTGCAAACTCTGGCTTTTCATGGGTGAAGGAGTTGCATTCTATACCAAAGGCACATGAAGCAATTGTGTCCATGGTAAACCTGCCAGTCTTGTCCTTCATGTCGATAGTGGGATCCTCTGCTGCATCTTTAAGACATGAGGAAACGAGCAAGTCGGCTTTGTCACATACAAGAGGGAACATTTTCTTCATCTTGCCTGACGAGAAGGTTGGGGACAGGATGGAACGTAGAATCTTCCACTCATCGCCAGTTTTATTCATCAACGTCTCTTTCATAACATTATCGTCTTGGCTCCCAGTGAATCGCCTGTCAACGAAGTGATCGAAGTCCTTAACCAAAACATCCCTCAAAATATCTGGATCACCAATAACCAGCACTGGTCGAAAACCTTCGTATCTCCCACATAACTTCGACCCACCATAATTCTTGTATATCTGCAAAAACAATGGAACTTCTTACAATGAAATTCTTGTCCAGCAGGGAATTTTTCTTTTAGTATCACTTTTTACAATCATTACCTTGGTCATCATGTGGTATACTTAACAGCAGGTAAAAGGGTAGAAAAATATATCAAATTGCTACCAATAGGCTTATGTGACTCACTTCATCAAAAACAATCCATATAGGCATTAGGATGCCTTCGTGTAAGTTGCCAATAAAAGGCAGGCCGGGTTTTGTTGGGATGCCCATTGAAGACCAGTAACTGTGGCGCCACCTGGAGTACCACCAAGCTGCCACCACCACAGTCAAGGAAACTAGCAAAAGCTCCAGTAGCATCCTCACTTACACTGCCTGGGGTGGAGATAACTTATATTTACACCTGCAGTAGCACACTAGGTCTCAAAACCCACCTACAGTATAGTATGTGAAAATTTTAATGAAAAATATCATTGAGCTTTGGTAAAGTCACTTGGCACAACTATCAGTACCTCAGGAACTATTTGATCAAATGGCTTAAAACTTTATTGGAACGTTTTTCCTAGCTTACTGAAGATAACAACAAATAGGCTTTGGCAACCCAAGTGAAGAGTAGGGAGAAGCCAGGCTTATTCCATGCATTCTTGTTCTGAGTGCGAAATGGAAGGAAAGTTCTTGGTAGTAAATTAACATGCTCGCCACAGAAGGTGGTGGTTTAAATAATTCTTGTCGTTGGTATGATATCTTATGATTGTATAGTTGTGTGTGAAACGTATAGCAATAAACATAAAGTAATTCTTAACTGCAACCTGAATTGTTCTATTGGTTATTTATCTGAAAATGACCCTAACATGAATGTGTGTTTACAGGGCATTACTTCATTTACTATTTTCAATATTTTATTTATGTGTTACCATGTTCCCCTTGGTTTTTCTTTTTTACTCATCTGGGTTTCATAAAAATATAGTTGATAACTTGTACAGTGCAAGGTGAAAACTGATACACGAAATGCTATTTCTTGTGGCTGCTGTAATTTTGGAGCAAATATTGTATTCATCCTGTATGTTCTGTTGCGAGGCAACTAGTTATGATATAAGTGTGTCAAGTACTATTTTCTAATACAAAGTTGTGGGATACGAATGTGTGAAAATCTATAAATGTCTATTAAATAATCCACAATGAGTTAAAGTCCTTATAAAAGTGATACTAGGGATGAGTTTTTATATCTCAACCTACCCGTTTACCTAATTATTTTAACTATGATTTCTATTTGGTCCATCGTGTTCATAGTTCTTATTATTCATGTCAGTTTCATATAAATTCATTCAAGGGTAGCTTTGCAGCCAAACTGAGAAATATAAACACAACACTCTCATGGAAGCCTAACTGACCAGTCTTGAAGAGTCTAAATTGCTTAGTTGTGACAAAAATGAGGTTAAGATGATTAGTGCTAGTTAGATGATCGTGGAAAATTCGGATAATTCTCGCATTTTGAGCTGCTAGTCAGAGTTGCCAGGTAGCCTAGCCTGCTGTTGTGAGCGGAGGTGTTTTGCAAAGTTATACAATGATCTTTTCTCGTTTCGATCTTTCTATAATGTTTTAATCAGATGACTGTTTCTTAAATTACGTACTATGCTGATTGAATTTCAGTTTGTATGCTAAAGCATTTAGAGTGCTACATAAAGTAAGATAGTTCTGGAATATTTTGGATGTCTCCGACTTGGAACTCTGTTGTTGTTAGGAGCACACAGAACGTTTGAGTAGCAAGGAAGGTTATGAAAAGGGTGGTGGGAGTAAGTAGAGGAGTGAGGTTACTTGTGGCCCTTGTGAAGCCAATGTAGCTCCGTCATTTGTGAAATTATTGAAGCAGACATTGTAACTTCTTGGAAAATAATAACCATTAATGCGAGAAGCTGTGCCATTATGATGCCTAAGTTGATCTTGTGTACATTGAAAGGCTTATCCTGCAAGGAGCAGTTCACTGGGCAACATCTTTCCTATACTGAACTACAGCTGTTGGAACCTGTAGCAGTGTGGAATGAGGACTTAACAAGAGGTGTCAGGTGTTGGGATAGAAGTGCTGCAGTGAGTCAAATATTTGACATGGAGCCAGAAGGTGCACAGACTAGATACCAAGCTAGGCAGGAGGAGGCATCTCTGGCTGCAATCATGAAGTTACCACAAGCACAAAGTGAAGGACTGAATCAGCTAAAGAAAGAACTTATTGAGCAACTACAAGCACAAAGTGAAGAACAGAAAGAATATGTGCGGTTTCAAGAGGCATCACAGGAGAAAAAAAAAGAGTTACACGTGAGGATGCAGGGACAGCTAGATGCTTTCAAGGGGGAAGTGAAGGAAGAACAGCAACAGCTGAAGTATGAAGTATATGCTGAGATACAGCAGCAGAAGCGTGAAGTGAGTAATAACGTGATGGAGTGCAGAAAGCATGTAGACAACCAGATGAAGATAATTAGTGAGAGAATTGAGGCTGTAGAGAAATCTGGCACTGCTAAGGCTCAGGTTAGTGTACAAGGAGCGTATGTAAAAAATGGATAGTGTAGGGTGAATCTTGATAAATCCAAGGCATCAAAAGGTAGCATTACTGGATTGAAAAATCGGAATGTAGGAGTTCTTAGTCCTGGACTTAATTCTAATGCTTCAGTTTCTAGCTCCCAAACCAGTGAAGTACATGGTTATATTGGAGGTCCAGTTAAAAAGAAACCATAGGTATTTGATGGTAAATATCTTGGGAAGCGTATCGTGTGCAGTTTGAGTTACCTGCAGATCAGACTGCTGGAACTTTAGGTAGAGGGCAGTGCAGCTTGCTACGAGCCTCAAGGGTGCCACAATGGAGATTCTTGGCCAGATATCATGGAGGAGGAACAGTTATCAGTCCCTAGTAGAAGTGCTGAACTGTAGACCATTTACCACACTGAGGTCTACAGAGTAAGATTCAGGTTAATGTGAATGGGCTTGAGGCGAATCCCTTCAGCAGCTTGCTCATGACCTAGAGGGTATGGCAAACATGGGATATCCTGGGGCAGCACCTAATCTGTAGGCTATTCTTCTGCGGGACCATGAGTTAAGGCGCAAGTGAAGCAGGCACGACCATGAAGAATGCAAGAAGCATTAGCCAGAGCTCTGGAATTCGAGTCCTTAGTCATGTCCAGTACATCCAGTTTGCAGGCAGGACATAGTGCAGGATTCAAAGCAAGAATGGGGCAGGAATGTGAAATGGAGAAATCTGAATGAAGCTGCTGGTATTATGAGATGTCAGGACATAGGAAAGAGGACTACTACAAGTGGAAGAGGGAACACGCGAAGATCAGAGGAGATTGATGGTTCTGCGAGAAGCCAGGCCACAAAAAGGCTTGTTACAAATGAAAGGAGAAAGAACAGAACAGTTCAAGGAAATCTACAATTGCAACAAAAGGGTGTTGGACATGTGGTGGTGAGGTGGGACACTTCGGTTCTGATTGTCCAAAGAAGAATAAGGAGGATAGGAAGAAGGTTGCAGAAGGCAAGATAGAGGTGAAAAACCAAGAAACGCTGGTGTTAAAGGGCGACAACCAACAGGTTTTTCCCAAGTAGCCGCCCCACTCCATCGAGAGCATGCAAGAGAACTTTGACTGACAGTGTGCGAGCAGACGGAAGAACATACAGCAAGAGGTGTTTCCTGGTGACTGATTCACCCTCAGGGCAGACTTTTGTGAGTCCTGATGTGTTACATCACTGGAATATGCATGAGTCATCAGAACAAATGTGTGGCATAACTGGGCACCCATTAGAACTAAGGGGACCCTTGGATGTCTGTACTGAAGTGGGAGGGCTAGAGACCATGCTTCCAGGCTATATGGCCAACATGGAGGACTCTTGCATTCTTGGTCTGGACTATCTGATGTCCATGAGATGTAAGTTGAACTTCTGCTCCATGGAGCTCAAGGTCTGAGGAAAGTAGATTCCCCTCATGACCATGAGACGTACCAGTCCTGGTGGTAAGGTGAGACGCTGCACACTACAGTGATACCCCCAAGATGAGAACTATTGCTTCAGTGTGAGTGGCTCTTTTCACAGCTGTCTAGGGGTGGTAGAGTCTGATGGACAGTGGAAGATGAAGGCTGGAGTGATGATGGGGAAGACTTTGGTGGAGACAAGCACAGGTGAGGTGTTAGTTGTGTTGACCAATTTCTCCCATGAAGCAAAGAAATGCAGCGAGGGAAAAGCAGTGGGACTGTGCCAGGCAGTGGACCCCGAGTGGCATCAATAGAAGGTCTGTAAAAGGAATGAAGTCAAAGAAGATGGGAATAAGCCAGACCACTTTCAACACCTGTTTTCAAGGAATCGCCAGTACCTGGATGACCCATATGTGCTGCAATTAATGGGACTGCTAGTGATGTTTGCTGATGTCATTTTCACCAGAGACCTAGACCTAGGATGCACAGATCTGATGGAGAATTGTTTCAACAGCAGGGATCACCGCCTGATTAAACAATCCACTCAAAGGTTGGTGCCAGGTCAACAGCAAGAAATGGAGAGGGGTGAAAGGAAAATCTTCAAAGGCAAGGAGTGAAAGGAAAGTCCAGAAGTCCTTGGGCATCAGCAGTAGCTCTAGTAAGGAAGAAGGATGGCCCAGTGAGGTGCTGTGTCGATTATCGAGCCCTAAATGAAATGACAGTGAATAATGCATACCCCTTGCTAAGAACTGATGACATGTTGGATGCACATTCAGGTGCCAAGTGGTTCTACACCCAAAACATGAAAGCAGGATATCATCACGTCAAGGTCACAGAAAACAACCTGGAGAAAACAGCATTTTCTTACAGACAGGGTTTATGGCAGTTCAGTGTGATGCCATGTGGCCTGTGTATGCCCTGGCCAATTTGATTGCATGGTGGATAGGATACTGGAAGGCCTGCACTGGCAGACAGCTCTCATTTATCATGATTATAGGATTGTGTTTGAAAGGACCATCGACCAGGAATTGGAGAGGCTGTCAGAGGTGTTCCACAAGATCTTAGCAGCACACTTCAAGCTGAATCATAACAGGTACTATTTGTTCCAGATGGAAGTGAAATATCAAAGATACAATGTATGAGGGGCCAGCATCCATACTGATCCGGAGCAGGTGACAGCTGTGAAAAACTGGCAGGTTCCAGTTTGTGTGAAGGAATTATGGAGCTTCCTGGGTTTGTGTACCTATTACTGGTGCTTTGTCAGGGACTTTGCAATGATAGCTGCACCCCTACACAAATTGTTAGGAAAGAGGCAGAAATTTATGTGGACTGCAGTGATTCAGAAGGCCTTCGATGAAATCAAGGATGCGTTGGCATGCTGTCCAGTGTTTCCATACCCAGATCAGAGTCAACCATTCATCCTGGGCTGTGACACTAGTGGCCATGGCATTGATGGAGTCCTATCACAGAAGAAGGATGACAAAGAGTATGTGGTGTCATATTACAGCAAGAAGCTTAGCCCATTGGTGTGGAACTATCGTGTGACTCTTAAGGAGCTCTTGGCAGGGATGAAAAGCCGTGACTTCTTCCATCCCTACTTGTATGGGTCCTACTTCATCAGGATGGATTATGCAGCACTCAAGTGGCTGAAGACATTAAAGAATCCAGAAAGATAACTAGCACACTGACTCAGGAAGCTGGACCAGCATAACTATGACGTGCACCACCATCCTGGGTGGGGACATGGCAATGCTGGCAGCCTGAGTCGTCGGCTTTGTGACCCAGTTTGGAAGCAGTGTGATAGGAAAAAAAATCTTAGCAAGAAACTCAGACATACTGTAGTGACAGGGCCAGTGTCAGCTGAAGAAGACCTGAAGAGGATGCAGATCGGGGACACAGATTTACAACTAGTGGTAGAGTGGCTGCAGCCGAGTTCAGTGCTACCATCTTGGGAAGAAATTTCCAGGTTTGGCCCTACAACTAAGAGCTACTGGAGTCAATGGGACCTTCGGTTGAACAACGGACTACTGGAGCATCAGTGGAAGGTACCCGATGGCCTCAGCAAGTATTGGCAGCTGGTGGTTCCTAAGAAAATGAGGATTGAGGTCTTAGATTCTCATAACCTGATCATTAGTGGGCATCTGGGAGTGAAGAAAACTCTAAGTCGACTGCAGCAGAGGTCCTGTAGGACTGGAATGTGTCAGGATGTTCAAGAGTTGTGTCGGGCCTGTGATCTGTGGTGAACCAAGAAGGAACCCAACAAACGTGGTTGCACCCCTCTTCAGCTGTACCAAGTGGGTGCTGTAATGAAAAGAGTCACAGTGGATATTGGAGGACCTCTGCCACTTACTGAAAAGGGAAACAGATATATATGTGTTGCCAAGGACTGCTTCACAAAGTGGCCAGAAGCCTATGCCACCCCAGATCACGAAGCTGCAGCTGTTACTTAGGTGTTGGTTGACCAATTCTTCTGTCTTTCTGGGATGCCACAAGAGGTACATTCACACCAGGGTAGAAACTTCGAGTCTGCTGTGTTCCGTGAGTGAAGCAAAGTACTGGGAATCAAGAAGACCAGGACATATCCACTAAGGCCACAATCAAATGGGATGGTGGAGAAATTCAATTTGACCCTGGGACAAGAACTGGCCAAGTACTGTGTAAAGGGACAGATGGAATGGGACCAGAAATTACGTACGTTGCTAATGGGATGTTGATCTGCATCCCACGAGACTACCAACTACACACACCTGCAAAACTGATGCTGGGCCATGAGTTACGATTGCCAGTTGAACTCTTAATGGGAAGACCACCTAGTGACGAGCTTCCTATAGACACATCCAGCTATGCAAAGCATCTTCAAGAAAGCTTGGTTGAGGTACATCATCAAGTTCGAGGAGCTCTGAAGTTCTCAGATGAAGTGAAGTGGAAGTAAAATGACAAAGCAAGTGAAGTGAGCTTCAAGGATGGCGACAAAGTTTGGCTGTACAATCCCCAGTGGAAGAAGGGACAGTCAACGAAGTTGCAGAGCCCGTGGGATGGGCCTTATACTTAGCTCCTGATTCAGACATAACATACCTGATTCAGGTATGTTATGTCTGAGTCTCACCAAAAGGGTGTACAGGTGAATTTTTCTTTGGCAGTACCAGTACAGCTGGGACGTCTTCAAGGAATCATCGACAGCCACAGCTGGTGATATGAGGAGGTCCAAAGAGTTGTGGCACAAGAGGATGGTGGCAGTTTCCATAGGGCAGAAGTGAATCAGGAAGAGGCCCAAGTAATTCCAGTAGGACTGGACTGTGTGAAGGTGCAAGGACGTCTTCGAAAGCAGGTTAGTCGACGACCTGATAGGTTGAAGGACTATTTTGTGTATAATTTTCTTAGGATTGTGGATTATGCTTGTAAATATTGTGTAATTTTGTCGGGAGAGAAAAGGACTAGGGAAGGGGTAGTGTTAAGAAGCAGGTGTGCTCGGTAGGTGGTAGTGGAAAATTTCGGATAATTCTTGCATTTTTAGTTCCTACTCGGTGTTGCCAGGTAGCCTGCTGTTGAGAGTGGAGGTATTGTGTGAAGTTATGTGTGATTTTTTATTTATTCTTCTTTTCTCTCTTTTTATAATGTTTTACTTGGATGACTGTTAAACTACAGTATGCAATATTCAGATTAATTTTAGTTTGTGCTAAAGCATTTAGAGTGCTACATAATTTAAAAAAAAAGAAACTGGAATATTTTGGATGTCGCCGACTTGGAACTCTGTTGCTGCTAAGAGCACTTAGGACGTTCAAGACTCAAGTAGCAAGGAAGGTTATAAA
>NC_137046.1:11126530-11215734 GCF_032717465.1 Coenobita brevimanus
ATTAAATTTATAATTTATATATATATATAAAATATATATATTTTTTATATATATTATATATATACATATATTAAATAATATATTGTTACATAGCCTATGATTTCATCATAAATTTTAATAACAGTATTGCATTTTTATGTGTTCTGCCTGTCTTTCTACGTTATAGTAAGTAATGCCTTTCTGTTGTTCAGAGCGGGATTGTCAACTCTTTGTATGGCTTCATTTGCGCGTCCTTCACAAGTTGTATCAAGCTGGCGGATATAATGAGCTCAGTCTCTACATTGCCACTTAGATCTACTCCTCATTTTGTTCACATCTCTGTCCTTGTACATTATTAATGAGTGCTAAGTCTCCAACCATCTAGCACCTGTAATTTGAGATAACTTTAGCATTTTCTTGTACTGTATAGATGGGGTGTTGATGTCCTAGTGAGGTAATTATGTAGGGTTCTTATTGTCCCATCATCATTAATATTGTTTGTATCTGTAATGATTTATCTTGCATGTGAGCGATACCCAGTGTATTTTCATTTTGTCAGGGCTGACTTAGATAAATTTACTCTTGCTAATTTCGTGTTAATAGAGGCTATTGCAGTTAACTTATATATTTAAGCAGTTTTTGCCATTACATTATCCTTATGAGTCCTGAATACTTGTTGTTAGTTTGAGCATTAAGCTTCTTGTAATTTTACCTAACTCTTTTTGTTTGAACCTGGAGCTTCTAGAACAGTAGTGATTTTTAGTATTCTCACTTAAAGTGTACATTATCTTTCTCTGTTCTGTAACATAAATTTGGCGACCTCTTATCAGGATATTCAGGATATTATCATAAGGATATTGCTTGATATTTTGTGACCGTGATTTATTCATGATGTCTACTATTACTACACTTGATGAAGCCAAAGATTTTTGGGAATGGTAGGTTATTACCGGAGATTTGTTCTTAACTTTTCAATTCTTGTATCACCACTTACAGACCTACTGAAAAAGGGAATTAAATTTGTCTGGACCGATAACTGTGAATCCTCTTTCAGCAAATTTAAAGCTATCCTATTAAGTCAGCCAGTGCTCGCTACTCCAAATTTTGCTAAGCCTTTTAAGATGTCTGTTGATGCAAGTGATACAGGAGCTGGGGCTGTTTTGCTGCAAGAGGATGATCAGGACAAGTGAATTGAACACCCTGTATCTTATTACAGTAAGGAAGAGTTTACTCCACTCCACCTCAAAAGAACTACTCAACTATTGAGAAAGAGCTTTTGGCTTTGATTTTGGGTTTACAGCATTTTTCATTTTATTTGTGATTTCTGGTTTTGACCCCATAGTCATATACTGATCATAACCCACTGAAATTCTTAAGTAATTTTAAAGATAAAAATCAGAGATTGACAAAGATGGAGTCTACTTCTTCAGGAGTATTCATTAGACATACAACATGTCAAGGGGAAAGAAAATGTTATTGCAGATTGCTTATCTAGACTTTAGACACGATTGTTTTAGAGTAATAAGAAATTTCCTTTTGTAAATTTCTTTTTCTTTGTGGGGAGGTGTTACATAGCCTATGATTTCATCATCCTTTGTGCAATTTTAATGCACAGTATCCTGCATTTTTTATCACGAGCGTGTTCTGCCTCATTCCCCCCTTCTACCGTTATAGTAGAGTAAGTCGTCCTTTCTGTTGTTCAGAGCGGGATTGTCAACTCTTTGTCCCCATGGCTTCATTTGCGCGTCCTTCTTACAAGTTGTATCAAGCTCGGCCGGCCCCTATATAATGAGCTCAGTCTCTACATTAATTGCCACTTAGATCTACTCCTCATTTTGTTCACATCTCTGTCCTCCCCTGTACCGTTATTATTATTGTGAGTGCTCCGGAAGTCTCCAACCATCTAGCAGCTGTGTAATTTGAGTATAACTGTTATTGCATTTTTCCCTTGTACTGTATAGCATGGGGTGTTGATTTGTGAGCCTAGTGAGTTTTTTTTTTAATTTATGTAGGGTTCTTATTGTCAGCCATCATTAATATTATTTTGTATCTGTAATAATTTATCTTGCATTAAGATTGCTCAGTGTATTTTCATTTTATCAGGGCTGACTTAGATAAATTTACTCTTGCTAATTTCGTGTTAATAGAGGCTATTGCAGTTAACCATATATTTAACCAGTTTTTGCCATTACATTATCCTTATGAGTCCTGAATGTTTTGTTGTTAGTTTGAGCATTAAACTTTAACTTGTAATTTTACCTAACTCTTTGTTTTGTTTTGAACCTGGAACTTTACGGGACAGTAGTGATTTTTAGTATTACTCATTTAAAGTGTACATTATCTTTCTCTGTTCCGTAACACATATATATATATATATATATATATATATATATATATATATATATATATATATATATATATATATATATATATATATATCCGGGGGCAGGATCCCACTGCTACCTGGCGTGTCTCCGGGTGGCAGATAGGAGAAGGCCTTTTAAGGTACCGTCTTAGACGGCGTGGACCATGGGACCCCCTATAGATATATAGGGCTCCACCGAATATAACGAATAAGGTGGCAGAAAAATAAATTACATCTCACCAGAAACTATGTGGCAGGAAGGTGAGATTGTTTGCCACAATCCTCCCAACCAAACATGAGTTCTATTTTAAAGTATTTGATGCGCGTTCCTGTCGGATCATCGTCTATTAAAGGTCCAACCGCACTGCCTCCTGTGCTTATGGGCAGTGTACCACCGAAAGTGAGTAAGCACTGTGTTGACAAGATAGAGACTGGGATATTAAACACTCTTAAATCAAAGAAGATCTATGCATACAATGTAGGAAGCCTCGCTGAAGATAACAAACTTGATAACTTAATGGCTGAACTGGAAAACATTAGTTGGGATATTGTAGGTTTGAGTGAGACCTACAGAAAAGAAGAACAAGTAATTCAGCTAAATGACAGTGGCCACCTATTTTACCCCTGAGGAAGGGAAAATGAAAGAGTTAGTGGTGTAGGATTTCTAAGTAACAGAAATCTTGCAGACAACATCGTTAAATTCAGCAGTGCATCTGACAGAGCAGCAGTGGTTGAAAGTGATACAAGTATATGCACCAACTTCTCAGAGCTTAGATGAAGAAAATTGGGAGCATGAAAATAGTCTGGGGAAGTTAAGTACAGTAATTTAATGTGAAAGAGAGGAGAAAAAAAGTAATTATAAAGATTACTGGTCCGGAGATAATAGAATAAAATTTTTACTGAATGGTGTTCTAATTCACCACCTGTTTATACAGTATATGTTGTTAGGGTGGGGTGTGAGTTGGTACTGGTAGCTGGTGGGTGGTAAGGAGGGCGTGTTACAGGTTAACGGGCCATTGGAGGTTTGACTGTCTGCAGAATCGTGGTCGGTATGAAAAGGCAAGAAGGTTTGGTGATATACAGGCTAGGCAGCGGGTAGGCTACATGACAGGCACTCTTACTGACTGATAGGTTCGGTGACAGACAGGCTAGATGACAGGGTTAATGACAGATGGGCTTGATGATAGACAGGCTCGATGATAGACAGGCTCGTTGATAGAGGGGCTCGAAGACAGACAGGTTTAATGCCAGACTAGTTCGATGAGAGAGAGGTTCTATGAGAGCCAGGCTTTGTGACAGATGGCAGACAGTCAGTTTACAAGCAACTGGATATGACTGTGGTCAGACTTGAAATATGGCATGTTCTTGGCCTCACTGCCACCAAAATGTGGTATGTAAACCCCGTAGATTAATCAAGATTTCAGGATATTCTTAAAGTCCCTGTACTGCTACTGGATGCTTTATCAGGAGCAAGTTGTGTTACACTCTCGAAGTCTAGTTGATCTCTATCTCATTACACAAACTTTTTCAAATTAAAAAGTAAGAGAGTTTCTTTTGTGTGTGTTGCCCATTGTCATCAATATGCTGTGTACACAAAGCACCGTCTCCTCAGCCGATCTAGTAGGAGAGTGTCAGCCACTGCCAATTCATGTCCTTCTGACAGAGGCTGAGTCATAATGAATGAACAACAAACATCCGCTTGCTTTCACTAGTACTTGATGTTAGAAAAGGTTAGGGAGAGGGGAGGAACCTCTGTAGTGCTTGGTGTTTTCCCCAGGTGGCGGGTTGGAAGGGAGTGGTTGAGCAGGGCAATAGGGTTTAATTGCTGCCTTGAAAGATATTGTAAAGAAAATGCAATACCTTTCATAGACAGCTGGGATCGGTTTTAAGGACGGAATGCCTTGTATAGTTGGGATGGGACTCATCTCAGCAGGCAGGGAGTTACTGTTTTAGCTGGAATGATAGATAGGGAGTTGGAGGGATTTTTTCGAGGTTGAGAAGTAGGTGTACAGGAAGTTGCAGCAACTACGCTCAGAAATCATTATTACCATGTTTGGATAGATGCATCAAGACTTGCAAAATTAAGAACAAAAGTTCAACCATTAGTGTAGATACATCCACTCAGCCACCTCAAATTGAGCAGGCGATGATAGATGATAGAATAAGCGATGATAGAAGGGCGATAAGCGATAGTACAAATTTTTTTTTATATTAGTAAAGTAAAAAGTTTCCCAGTTAGTAATAAAATAAAAAACAGTAAATCCCAAGGTAGAGGCATAACTACTAGTAATAATCTGAAAGTGTACTACAGAAACAGCCGGAGTTTACATAATAAAATGGATGAACTGAGGGCTTTAATTTGTATAGAGAAAATAGACATTGCCGTTATTAGTGAAACTTGGATGAATACAAACACTCGAGAATTTTTAGCAGAATATCAGATAAAAGGCTATAATATTTTTGTGTCAAACTGTTATGGAAGAAAGTGGTGCGGGGTAGCTATTTATGTAAAGGATTCATTAAACTGTTACAATAAAGCAGACATTAAAGTAAACAGGGACACAGAAAGTGTCTGGGTTGAAATTAGTAACAATAGGGAGAAATTAGTCTTAGGAGCAATTTACAGATCTTCAAAATTAAGTAGAGCTGATAGTAAATACCTTTGGGAGGAAATTAGGAAAGCATCACAGTCCAGCTTAGTAATAATTGTAGGGGACCTTAATGTGCCAAGGATAGATTGGAGAAATCAGACAGGAGATGCAGAGTCAGAGGAATTTCTAGAGGTAGTACGGGATAATTTCCTTTATCAGTATATCAGGGAGCCCACCAGAGGTAATAATATACTAGATTTGGTTTTAGCTAATAAAGAAAATATCATTAGTGATATAGAGGTTGGTGGACGACTTGGTAATAGCGATCACGAAGAAATAAAGTTCAAATTTATTTGGGATGTCTGTTGCACTGAAAATACCTCCACCGTTCCTAATTTTCGTCTAGGAGATTTCGATGGCTTAAGAGCTTATTTTCGAACGGTATTCCACAGGGAGATTAGCTATTTGATGGAATGTCAGGTCAGTGGGGAACCCCAGGTCATAGGTGAAGGGCAGGAAACACGTGGGAATGTCCGTCAGGTGTCTGTGAAGGGGGAGGTGATTGATGGAAATGTAGTCCAGGTGATGCGAATTAACTCAGCTCCAGTACCAAGCAGACGTTCGACCAGCGAGAAGTATAACGAGTTAATTAATATGATACACGGAGGCCAAGATAGATATATCTCTTCAAAACCGTTTAGAACGAATAATTCAGAACCAAGATGGTTAAACAACAGATTAAAATCTGTCATAGGCCAAAGGAAAGGATTATATAGAAAAATAAAACATGGAGAGGAACACTTACGTAACTGATACACGATTTTAAATAGAGAAGTAATGAGGGACATAAGAAAAGCAAAGAGAAGTTATGAAATTAAGGTTGCTAGAGAATCGAAAGAAAACCCCAAGGGTTTTTATCAAATGTACCATACGAAAAATAAAGATAGGATAGGACCACTCAGAACAGAATCAGGTGACATTACCAGTGAAGATAAAGAAATGTGCTCCATCCTAAATAATTATTTCATATCAGTATTCACCAAGGAAAATCTAGACCTGGTCCCTCAAGCAGCAAATATTTACGATGAAAATACGGAAAATATTCTTAGTAAAATAACCATTAGTAAGGAGGATGTATTGAAAGAAATCAATAAGTTAAAACCTTAAAAATCGCCAGGTCCGGACGATATACATGCAAAAATTATAAAAGAAACCATAGAAGAACTATGTCAGCCACTTTTAACATTACTTCATGACTCTTTAAGTTCAGGAGAAGTTCCAGAGGCGTGGAAGACCGCAAACGTAGTGCCCATCTTTAAAAAGGGTGATAAATCAGCTGCGTCGAACTATCGTCCGATAAGTCTAACGTCAATAGTAGGAAAAATTTTAAAATCAATTTGGGCAAATAATATTAGAGAACACTTATAAAGATTTAATCTTATAAACGAAAGTCAGCACGGATTCAGGTAAGGACGATCCTGCCTCACAAACTTGTTGTCATTCTACTCGGAGGTCTATGAGGCAGTAGATAGCGATAAAGCTTATGATGTTATTTATCTGGACTTTAGTAAAGCTTTTGATAGGGTCCCACACGAAAGGTTAGTTAGAAAGGTTCGAACACACGGTATAGACGGCGATATCTTAAAATGGATAGAATCCTGGCTGAAAGGACGAAGCAGAGAGTATTAATAAATGGAACTAAGTCGGATTGAGGATTAGTATCTAGCGGTGTACCACAGGGTTCAGCACTCGGTCCCTTATTATATATATATATATATATATATATATATATATATATATATATATATATATATATATATATATATGATCTAGACTTAGGAGTCAATAGCAGCATCAGCAAATTTGCCGACGATACAAAAATAGGGTGTATCATTAACTCGAATGACGATTACCATAACTTACAAAAAGACCTTGATACATTGTCCAAATGGTCTAAAACTTGGCAAATGGAATTTAACGTTGAAAAATGTAAAGTACTTAACGTAGGCAAGACCGTTGGAGACATTAAATACAGCTTAGATAACAAAGAAACTAGCAAATCGGAATGCGAGAGGGATCTAGGAGTTATGATTAGTAACGACCGTAAACCAAGGCAACAGAGTATTAATGCAAGAAATAAAGCAAATAGGGTCCTAGGATTTATTTCCAGAAGCGTGAGCAATAGATTATCAAAAGTAATACTGAAACTTTATCGAGCATTAGTAAGGCCACATTTAGACTACGCAGTACAATTTTGGTGTCCTTACTATAGAATGGATATTAATTCGTTAGAAAATGTACAGAGAAGAATGACAAAAATGATACATGACGTCCGGAACCAATCACATGAAGACAGACTGAAAACACAAGTCTGCATTCGCTAGAGAGGCGTAGAGTAAGGGGAGACTTAATCGAGGTGTTTAAGTGGATGAAGGGTATAAATAAGGGAGATATTAGCAAGGTACTTAAAGACAGCATACAAGATAGAACTAGAAATAATGGTTTCAAACTAGAAAAATTCCGTTTCAATAAGGAAATAGGTAGAAATTGGTTTGGTAATATAGTAGTAGACGAATGGAATAAGCTACCTAGTAAAGTATATGCTGCCTCTTCCATTGAGAGTTTCAAGCATAGGCTAGATAAGCATATGACAAATAAAGGGTGGATATCGAAAAAAAAATTTATAACCAATACTAATTCATAATTTTTCCTTTTGAGGGTACACTATGATAGTCTCTATTCTCCTTTCACACTTTCCTGTAAAATGTCCACGCCAGGTTTTCTGTACTGCGTGGTGTTGTTTCTGAATTTTTCCTGCCGGCTTCGGCTGGAGGGTTTGGAGGGCTGGGAGAGCCTTCTTCTTTGCTATCCTTATCTCGTTCTAGTAGTTCAGTTACTCTTCTGGGAGCTGCCTAGCATGGGCCAACAGGCCTACTGCAGTTATCCTCTCTTCTTATGTTCTTATGTAAGCTTCACATGATCGAAATGTTGGCATATGTGAACGAAACGTATTACGGAGGATATAAGAAACGCATCGAGTTTCAGCCACACTGTGATGTTTGGTGTGTTAACAGGAGACGGGACAGGGGCCCAACTAGTTGTGCATCCCATTACCATTCTGCCAGATGTTGCAAATGATTATCTGCTGACAGTAAATGGAAGACATCATCAAGGAACCAGACGAATTGACCTCAGAAATTTCGCTGAAATCTATGGGTTCACTTTCCCTTCATTCTGATCATTTTATTTTTGGGAGAGGGATTGACCGGCCCAAGAATAAGTTGGGGATCATGCTTCTCAATTATCCCGTTACGGATGAAAGATCATTATTCAACATTTACTTAGATATCAAAGCTATATCTGCCCTCCTTTCACTATTTCACAAAATTTTAGATTTGATGAGGAAGAGTGCTTTTTCTTGCAGTGGACTGACAGGCTGATGACGATGATGAGGGCTTTCTCAGTTTGGACTGGTGTGATGGTATCTCCTTTAAAAAGTAACAGTTGTAATAACAACTAACCTCAATATCAACTATCTTCATGAAAAACTGTATTCTTTAACAACTCTCTTCATTGAAAATAATCTCTGATAAAAACATAATCGCACATTTTAAAAATGTATGATTATCAAAATACAGACCGCCTGTCTCAAGGAGATTAAGTAATTTGATTATCTGACTGTTAAGGTTAGGGAAGCACTACGATTTCGATGATAAGGTTATACACACGATAAACTGAGTAATAACAAGTTAACTAGTAAACTCTTAGATCCGTATTCTCGTTGGTTAAGGAAGTTCTCTAACATTTCCTCGGTTATTTATTTTAATTATAACCCTTTCTATCCAGTTCTCTGTTACATAAATCATTCTAAGACTGTTATACTCTGTATATAAATGAGGTACGAAAGTATATTATCCAGCCATGTCAAAAAATAAATCGCTAAGGAATAGTTGCTAGGAAACCTCCTCATCCGACGAAACTAGGGGCCCAAATTGCGTTCTTACACCCAGGCCCGGTAGCGTTGGGATCTGATGTGTGTGGCTTCCTGTCCGTTAGCAACATTATGGAAAAACTAGTCCATAAAACTGCACCAGCTTTGGAATAATTATTAAGGATCTAAAGAACAAGCTGTTAAATTTAGGGCCAAACAGGTCGTAGATCAAGGATAATGTGATTAAATAAATGAAAAACCATCAGATGGAATTGCTTCGTGTATGACATAATGACTGAGGACCATCCGACAAAAAGTGATTAAATATTACATAAAGAAGATTAAACGGTCTCAGGACGATTGCTTCAGTATCAAATATGTTGGGTGTAAATGTTTTACTCAGAGTGCTCCTTCTTGTTTTCATGAGGCTAACCCTGGGCATAGACTTTCAATCTTTTCTATGAGGCTCAAGTGCTAAGCATCTCCAATGTTCCTACTTCGACCCTAACACCCACAGTCCATACTGAATACACACTTCAGCTCTCTCATTTAGGGATGGGTCTTATGGAGTTCATTTAAGTTTATTTTAATAAAATTCAAAGAATCAAACTGTTCCTTCCCCAAGCCTGGGATCGAACTTGCTTCCATTAGAAAAATATCTTTCCCAACCACTTCACGTAAGGAAAAGTGACACCTGCCTGTGGAACAGATATTTACTTAGAAAATGCAGTTTTTGACCGACTTGGACCTTCATATATGGGAAGAGACTTTGATTCCTTTTATATACGGAAAGAGACTTGTATCCTCTTCATATATGGGAACAGACTTATGTCCACTTCACATAATGGGAAGAGACATAGATCCTTTTCATATAGATGAGGAGCATCTAAAGCTTAATCGTTTGTAGTTTCTCAGTAGACACAATTCCGTAACTGGGGACACACACACACACACACACACACACACACACACACACACACACACACACACACACACACACACACACACTTGGGCCACCGGTTAATCCAAGGACAGCCCATCACCTACCGGTACTACCTAGTGACCGCCGGCAGTATTCACTGTTGGACCTCACCGTTCCAAGAGGATAATCATAGGGTTGTATTCTGTAGATTAAGGAGGCTGTCTAATGTCTCTTTCCTTTTTCTTTCCTTATGTGTCCGACTCTGAGAACAGGCTTCATAGCCCATTTCCTAAGACCCAGCAGTCCTCCTGCGTACTGTACACTTCCACATGCCACCACTTCAGTGCTAACACCCACCGTCTTTACCTAGTAGATGCTAGGGTTGTCCTATACAGGACTGGTGTACTGGTGTTAATGGGGACCAGCTCTTTACTAATTCGGTTGGCGCCTTCCCTGTTCATAAATGCTTACAAGTCTGAAGTACCTACCGTGTGTGGTAGGTGGGAGTGCTCACCATCCACTCACTCGATGTAGTGCTGCTCTTGGGTGACTGCCCTTTCCTCTCTTCCTTGTTCCTTTCCTTCTCTCCTCTTCTGTTTTTCTTCATTCTTTCCCGTCTCTTCTGCCTACGGGTGATTTTATATTCCCACTTCTGTCTTTCTTCATTCATTTCTCTTCCATCTGCCTAAGGGTGACTCTACACTAAGTGACAAGCCAAATAGTTTCCTATACACCAGAAAAACATCTACTACGCTGGGTGGTAACCATATAATTATGGCGCCTTGTGGTTTAGTGGGTAATTAACGTGCTCCTGTCCTATTGAGGCGGACTCTATTTATGTCGAAGGGGTGGTTGGGGTTATTGCTCATGTAATGACACTCAGGGATGAGTGAGGCTGGTCCCTCACATCTAAAATGTCAGGACGAACTTGCCTAGCCCAGGGCTCCTACGCTTCTCACGGGGCAACACAAGAGTAGATGATGATGATGTGTGGTATAGCAAATCAATGTCTACATTAAAGAGGCATAGATAGAATACAAGGGAGCATATAGGTGATGTATGTATAATATATCGCTACAGAAGACTGCTGGAACCCCCCCCCCCGAGTTCACAAGAATACAGGGATTATAAAGTGACCCTGAAACCGCAAATTCAGTTGTTTTGGAGGTCTTGTAGCGCCCATTTCTTGGCGGGCCATTTAGCATACTACTCCCTTGTGTTGTCTTTTATGTTCTTTGTGTCGCCTTAATATCGGTAATGCTTGAATAAGTAACATACAAGTAGATATTTAGATGCAACGTGCAGAATATATCGTAAAACAACAGGTATTATGAAATTACCAAGGCCAATGTGCAGCTTAGGAGTCTTTCTGGTGCTCTCTCTCTCTCTCTCTCTCTCTCTCTCTCTCTCTCTATATATATATATATAGGAGCTGCTAGGTATGCTATTAGTTTGTTTATCCTTCAATCACGGCCAAGCCAAGAGCCAGAAACCTCCAGACCCATATATATTCTGAATCAGGGTGATCCAAGGATGGTTTTAGGGAGTCAAAATTCAGATCTGGGTCATTTAAGGTCACCGGTGAAGAGTTAGCCTTTTTGGCTAACACACACACACACACACACACACACACACACACACACACACACACACACACACACACAAATACTGGCAAAGGTACCCGGCGTTGCCCGGCCGAAAAAGCAGTCTAATCCTATTTTTCTACTTCAGTCTTTCTTTCTACTCCAGATAGACCACGTACCTCTTATGCTTTTGAAGAGGGATTATAAAAGGTCCAGGAACCTTCTATTTCAGCTTTCGCAGACTAATGCATACTATCTGTGTGAACTTGTTTACTATTACTGGTGACCTCAAATGACCTCGTTGGTCAGCCTCACATAGCCTATGTCCGAATTGGAGGTCATGTGAGTCTAGCATTAATCCTCTAGGTCTTAAGTTAAGCAGCAGTATTTATCTCCTCCTCCTCCTTCTCTCTCCCCCCTCTCCTCTTCCTCCTTCCCCTCCCCCTTTCCCCCTCCCTCCCCCTCCCCTTTCCTCCCCTCCTACTCCCTCCTCCTTTGTCACGTGCATCCCTAAGGAAGAAAAAAGAAAGTTACCTATCACCCATCACCCATTTTTAGATTCAGGTCATCCTTTGTTGTGTTCCACTCCCTGCTGCAGGTGACCCTAAGTTAAGCCGCAGGTAAAAATTCAGGTCACCCTTTGTTCCTTGTGCCACTACCTGCTGAGGGTGTGCATAAAAGACCTCTACCCTTTACGTTTCTGTCTCTCTCTGTCTGAAGATGTAATATACGAAAGTGCTCACTGTCGCTCCTTTCATTTCTCCTGTGGTTATTTTGCATATATATATATATATATATATATATATATATATATATATATATATATATAAAATATATATATATATAATATATATATATAATATATATATAGTATATATGTATATATTATATATATATAATATAAATATATATATTGTATATATAATATATATAATATATGTATATATAATATATATATATATATATATATATATATAATATATATATAATATACATATATATTTATATATTTTTTATGCGAGGAAGAAGGAACCAAAGGCCATGAGCCCGCAGTAACAGTTCCCTCCAAGAGAAAAACAAAATACAATAGAGAGCCAAATTCAAGATCCGATCATTTGAGATGCCTGGACACACTACGTTTGAAAGACTGGAGATCATAGGCAGCAGGAAACACAGACAGAGGGAGACAGTTCCAGAGCTGACCTGTTGCATAAATGAAAGACTGGGAGTAACGGTTAACTCTTGCATTAGAGAGTTGGACAGAAAAGGGATGAGAGTTTGCTGCCAGACGGGTGCTACGCGCCCGTCGTAGAGGTGGAGGAATGCAAGCAGACAGTTCAGAGGAGCAGTGACCATTAAAGTAGCGATAGAAAAGAGATAAAGATGCAACAGTGTGGCGAAGAGACAGAGGTTGAAGTGAGTCAGTAAGAGGAGGAGAGTTAATGAGACGAAAAGCCTTTGACTCCACCCTATTGAGAAGAGCTGTATGTGGGGAGCCGCCTGACACATGAGAGTTGTACTCCACACAGGGGCGGATAAAACCCCTGTATAGAGTCAACAATTGTGCAGGGATAAAGAAAGAGCAGAGTCGGCTTAGCACACCCAATCTCTTGGAAGCAGATTTTACAAGAGATGTAATATGATCTTTCAAAGATAAGTCCCGTGTAAATGAAACCCCAAGCATGTTCAAGGATGATGCAGGATTAAGCTGAATATTATTAAACATTAGTGGGTATACCTGTGGAAGATTTTGTCGGGTTGATAGGTGTAAGAACTGAGTCTTAGATGCATTAAAGACAACCATATTATTTTTACCCCAGTCAGAGATATGAGCCAAGTCAGACATTAGGTGTACCATAGCCACATCCCTTGTTTCTTGAAGTAACTGTTGAGATGGGCGTTGCGGGAACCGAATGGAAAGGTGAAAGGTGGAGTCATCAGCGTATGAGTGGATAGGGTTAGATGTACAGCTTAGAAGATCATTGATGAATAAAAGGAAGAGAGTTGGTGATAGGACAGAGCCCTGAGGAACACCACTGTTGATAGATCTAGGAGAAGAACGATGGCCGTCTACAACAGCGGCTATAGAACGACCAGAAAGGAAGCTAGTGATGAAGGCACAGATAGAAGGATAGAAACCATAGGAGGGCAGTTTGGAAATTAAAGATTTATGCCAGACTCGATCGAAAGCCTTTGAGATGTCAAGTGCAATGGCAAAGCTTTCGCCAAAGTCCCGAAAGGAGGATGACCAGGAGTCTGAAAGGTAGGTGAGAAGATCGCCAGTGGAGCATCCCTGACGGAACCCATACTGACGATCGGAAAGAAGGTTTGGATAGGAAAGATGCCTTAAAATTTTTCTATTAAGAATTGACTCGAAAACTTTTGAAATATAGGACGTTAAAGCAATTGGACGATAGTTGGAGGGTTGGGAGTGGTCACCCTTCTTTGGGACTGGCTGAATGAGAGCAAACTTCCAGCAAGAAGGAAAGGTACAAGTTGACAGACAAAGGTGAAAGAGTTTGCCTAGGCAGGGTGTAAGCACAGAAGCACAGTTCTTGAGAACAACAGGAGGGACCCCATCAGGCCCATATGCCTTGTTAGTACTGAGGCCAGTGATGGCAGAAAATACATCAACTGAAGAAATTTTAATGTCAGCCATGAGGAAGTCAGAGGGGGGAAGTGATGGAGGAACAGCACCGGAATCGTCTAAGGTGGAATTGGAGGAGAAAGTCTGTGCGAAGAGATCTGCTTTATCAGTAGAAGAAATAGCTACAGAACCATCAGAGTAGAAAAGAGGAGGGAAGGATGATGAGGTAAAGTTGTTAGAAAGATTTTTGGCAAGGTGCCAGAAGGAGCGGGAAGAATTCGAGTTGGAGAGTTAAGAGCATTTAGCATGGATGAAATTATTTTTAGTAGAGCGAAGAACAGACTTAGCACGATTCCGGGCAGAAACGTAAAGATTATGTGATTCAGGGGTGGGTTGGCTCCGGTACCTTTTGTAGGCCTTCTCCTTGTTGCGGACAGCATTAGAACAAGCGTGATTAAACCAAGGATTTCTTGCGTTAGTCAAAGGATATGAGAATGGAATGTATGCTTCCATGCCCGAGAGAATAACCTCCGTAATGCGCAAGGCACACTCAGATGGCTCACGGCCATGGAAGGAATAATCATTCCAGGGAAAATCAAAGAAGTACTGCCTGAGGTCCTCCCAGTCCGCGGCTCCAAAATGCCACAGACGACGTTTCTCTGGAGGGTCCACAGGCCGTACCGGAGTGATAGGACAGATTAAGGTAATAAGGTTGTGATCGGAGGAGCCCAACGGAGAGAAAAGATTGACAGAGTAAGCAGAAGGATTAGTTGTTAGGAAGAGGTCAAGTATGTTGGAGCTCTCTCCAAGGCGGTCAGGGATTCGGGTAGGGTGCTGTACAAGCTGCTCTAGGTCATTAAGGATAGAAAAGATGTAGGTTTGTTCACCAGGTGGATCCGTGAAAGGAGAGGAGAGCCAAAGGTGGTGGTGAACATTGAAATCTCCAAGAATGGAGATTTCAGAGAAAGGAGAAATGGACAGAATGTGTTCCATCGTAGAAGTAAGATAGTCGAAGAATTTTTGATAGTCAGTAGAATTAGGGGATAAGTAAACAGCACAGATATACTTAGTCAGAGAATGACAGGAAAGCCGAAGCCAGAGAGTGGAGAATTCAGAAAAATCAAGTTCAGGAACACGAGAGCAATATAAGTCGTTGCGTATGTATACACAACAGCCACCTTTGGCTTTGAAATGAGTATAGAGAAAGTAGGGGAATACAGAAAAGGGTTTGCTGTATATATAATATAATATAATATAATATATATATATAATATATATATATATATATATATATATATATTTATATATATTATATATATATTATTATATATGTATATTTATAAAAATATATTATATATATAATATACATATATATATATATATATATATATATATACTGTATATATATATACTGTATATATATATATATATATATATATATATATATATATATATATACTGTATATATATATACATATATATATATATATATATATATATATATTTATATACTGTATATATATATATATATATATATATATACTGCATATATGTATATATATATATATATATATATATATAAAAGCCGCGTTGTTTGTTTCTTGTCCTTCAATCATGGCCAAACTAAGAGCCAAAGACCTTCAGACCCATATATATATATATATATATATATATATATATATATATATATATATAATATATTATATATATATATTATATATATATATATATATATATATATATATATATATATATATAGATATTGTGAATCAGGGTGACCCAAGGATGGTTTCAAGGGGATCCAAATTCAAATCTGGATCTTTTCAGGTCACCGGTAGAGTGTTAGCGTCTTTGGCTCGGGCAACGCCGGACACCCCTGCAGCCCAATTTTTGGTATGGAGAATCACATAACCTCGAGTTCTGACACAGGCTATGTAAGGTTGACCTACAAGACCATTTGAGGTCACCGGTAGGAAGTCATTTAAGGTTACAGGTATATAATTGTAATCAAGTGCGCACAAATACTGTGCGTTAGTCTGCTACAGCTAAAATGGAAAGTTCGTAGTCCTCTTTTAATCCCTCTTCAAATGCATAAGAGGTAGCTAAATGGTTTTTCTGTAGGAGAAAGACTGAACTACATCAAATAGCTTTAAAGTGCTCGCCTTTTTGGCCCGGGCAACTCCGAGTATATGTAGTCACGGTAAGTTCCGCATTACCCACCTACCGAAGCGCTGGTGTGAGAGGTGAATGTGAAGCAGCACCCAGACCTCATATGTCTGGAAACTGTGAGTGTGAAGGAAGGGGAGGCGGAGGATTGGGGGCAGTGGATGATTTAGTGATAGACTGGAAATCACGTGTAGGTGTGCATTGTTTGACTTGGAAGGTGTGTTGGAGTTAATCTCTTAAGGATAGATAATAATATGATGCTAGCATTTTATGAAAAACAAAACAAAAAAAAAAACGTAAATGTCTGTAGTGTTGTCAAGAAAGTTTTGGAAGTGTGCAGGGTTCGAACAAAGGTTTGAATGCTTTCATTCCTTCTCGACTTTAACATGAGACGTTTCCCCAGGAGATATTCATAACGATATATGTGTATTTTGTGTTTAAAACAAAACTTCTATACTCTCTCTCTCTCTCTCTCTCTCTCTCTCTCTATGTTGTATATACGTATTTATTTATGTAAATTCGTATAAATTTATTTATCCTTTGTCGTCTCACTGTAAACGTCCGCCTGCAAACATTTTCAGTGTTATTCTGGTAATTATTTATCTCAAACTTAGAGTCACGGGTAGTGTGTTATAATAATAAAAAAAAATATTTATATGAGCGATTAACAGGTTTTTCGTTTTGCTACTGACAGAATGACATGAAAGTCCTAATTATAAGATTAGTCTCTGTAACTATCATTCCTATCGAACGTTACAAAACGAAGCCAAAAAGCATACCTTTGACAGCAAACATGTATTGATACTGTGGCATAGGCAACTCTCCGAACCCCCCCATCCCCGGCCACCCTCTCTCCCACTCACAGTTACCAAACAAGTGGGGTCTGGCTGGTGCTTCGTGACTATTCGTTGACCACCAATGCTCCAAACAGTGGGTAACGCGGAACTTTCCCTGACTGTACATAATGGAACTCCAAAATTGTTAGGTCCTTCTCAAAGGAGGAGATTTTAGAAAGTACAATCCTTTTTCCGTAACCTTTATGCTGCTCAAATTCTCACACGATGTTTGCTTAGCGGACCACAATTCAGGCTCGAAGGAGGAAATGAGTAGGAGTCGTGAATCTAGACTCAAGCAAAGTCTAGATCTGATCGAACTCATTAACCCTGGTGGATCAGCGGCTGCTGAGCCGCGTTACGTCATGCAGAGATTGGTCCCATTTTAGCCAGAAATGAGCAGACATAGCAGACTATCAGTAGACCATGACTGAAGTATCAGTTAAGTAGTATTTTGCAAATAATCGTTATAAAAATGGTAAGCTTAGCGTTTTGGGAGTGATTTGAGCGTGCAAAGATTTTAGTTGGCAACTATGAGTATGAAAGCAAACGCAGACTAAAGTCTAACTGGCCCAGTGGCACGTCAACCTTCTTGGTGAGTGTGTGTATCTCGTGTATCTCGTCTCGCTGAACATATCCTGGTAGCCCACAGGTAAGTTGACGAAAACAGATTCATAAACATCAATTAACACCCCCTCATGGTTAGAGCAATTCGTTATCTCCTGCTGTCAACGCCAAACGATGTTTATTCAGCTATAAGTGTTACAGGAATCCAAACGCGTTAATATGTCTCCATGCACACTCTCTTGGTTAAAAAAAGCACACACACACACACACACACACACACACACACATATATATATATATATATATATATATATATATATATATATATATATATATAAAATAGCTAACATCAGATCATGATTCATCTGAGAGTGGATCACAGGAGCTTGAGTTAATATTATCACTTCTGTCTGATGGTCGGAACAAAATATTCTAGGCTATTCTAGTTGACGCCGGACGATTTTATTCAACTCATAGTGAATCAAAGGAGCCTGAGAGAGTTAGGGCGGGGATTCGGCTTTGGGGGAGTGAACGGTAAAGAAATATTCATATAAAGATGAAAATACTTCCACATGTTGAGCTACCACCACCACCACCGTCACCACAAAACCACTATCACCACCACCACCACCACTATCACCACGAAAACCACCATCACCACAAAAACCACCATCACAACCACCATCACCAGCAGCATCACAACCACCATCACCAGCACCATCACAACCACCACCACCAGCACCATCACAACCACCACCACCACCACCACCACCACCATCACAACCACCACCACCACCACCATCACAACCACCACCACCATCACAACCACCACCACCAGCACAACCACCACCACCATCACCATCACAACCACCACCACCAGCACCATCACAACCACCATCACCAGCACCATCACAACCACCACCACCAGCACCATCACAACCACCATCACCAGCACCATCACAACCACCATCACCAGCACCATCACAACCACCATCACCAGCACCATCACAACCACCACCACCAGCACCATCATAACCACTATGACCAGCACCATCACAACCAACACCATAGACAGTCATAACCACCACCACCACCAGCATCACAACCATCATCACCAGCACCATCACAGTTACCACCAATGCCACCACCACCACAACCATCACAGCTATCACCGTCTCCACCACCATCACCACCACCACAGCATCCTCATCACGGCTACTATCAACACCACCATTACCACCACCACCATCACATCTACCACCACCACCATCACCTAAGTTACCCCTACCGACACCACCATCACAGCTAACAACGCCATCACCAACAACAACAAAGCCACCACCATCACCATCCTCATCACAATTACTATCAACACCACCATCAGCACCACCACCACAGCTACCTTTACCACCACCATCACAGCTACCACCATCATCAACATCACGGCCACCACCATCATCATCAACATCACAGCCACCACCATCATCATCAACATCACAGCCACCACCATCATCATCACCATCACAGCCACCGCCATCATCATCACCATCACAGCAACCAACACCATCATCACCATTACAGCAACCAACACCATCACCACCATCACAGCAACCAACACCATCATCACCATCACAGCAACCAACACCATCATCACCATCACAGCAACCAACACCATCATCACCATCACAGCAACCAACACCATCATCACCATCACAGCTACCACCATCTACATCACCATCACAGCCACCACCACCATCATCAACATCACAGCCACCACCATCATCATCAACATCACAGCCACCACCATCATCATCACCATCACAGCCACCACCATCATCATCACCATCACAGCCACCGCCATCATCATCACCATCATAGCAACCAACACCATCATCACCATCACAACTACCACCATCTACATCACCATCACAGCAACCAACACCATCATCACCATCACAGCTACCACCATCAACATCACCATCACAGCTACAACCACCATCATCACCAACTTAACAATCACCATCACCACAGCTACCACCACCACCATTACAACAATCATCACCACTACCACCACCACCACTACAGCTGTCACTACCACCATCACAGCTATTACCACCACCACAGCTATCACCATCACAACCATCATCACAGCTATCACCACCACCACCACCACCACTACTATAGCTATCACCATCACCATTATCACAGCTACCCCACCACCATCACCATAGCTATCACCATCCCCACCATCACAGCTACCTTCACCACAATCAGAGCTACCACCATCACCTGCACAGCTACCATCACCATCACCATCATCATCATAGCTACCATCACCATCACCTAGTCACAGCTACCACCACCACGACCATCATCCCCACCATCACAGCTACCATCACCACAACCACAGATACCACCATCACCATCACCTTCACAGCTAACATCACCACCACCATCATCATCACAGCTACCACCACCACCACCATCATCATCACAGCTACTATTACCACCACCACCATCATCACAAATGCCATCATCATCACCTTTACAGGTACCATCACCACCACGATCATCATCACAGTTAACATCGCCACCACCTTCTCCATCACCGCTACCATCACCACTACCATCATCATCACAGTAATCACAATTAACACAACAGCTACCACCATCATCAAACCCATCACCACCACATCAGCAAAACTACCACCACCACCACAGCCACAACTTTCACTACTTTCTGTTGATTGAAATCGTCTGTTGGTAGCATCAGTAAAGCAATAGACAATGGAGTGTAGATAGACAACCCCCCCTTCTGTGTTCTTACCTTACCTAATTCTTACCTAATTGTATCTTTACAGGAATGAGTCAAGCTCGTACCCTACTGTCCCGTGTCTTAAACCATATTTATCGTACAGATCCTTAAATTTATGAATTGTTTTGGCACACACTATTTCATTCGGTAGTGCATTCCATTGATCAATTGCTCTGTTTGGGAAACTGAATTTCCATACGTCTTTATCACCTCTCTTCTTATGCAGTTTTTTGCAGTGTCCTCTTGCTGATGCTTCTCCATATGTTAAGTAATCATTTATGTCTATTTTCTCCTTTCCTGATATGCATTTATATAGCATTATCATGTCAGCTCTTTTCCTTCTCTCCTGTAGTGTTGGTAGTTCAGTTTATTTAGTCTTTCTTCGTAGCTTAGGTCCCTTAAGCTTGGTATCCATCTTGTAGCGGCCCTTTGAACTTTTTCAATCTTGTCTATATGCTTTTTGAGATGAGGACTCCAGACTACTGATGCATATTCCAGGGTTGGTCTAATGAATGATGTTATTATCCTTCTTAGCATGTCTTCATTTATGTATGTGAATGCTATTCTCATATTTGCAAGCAGTGTATACATGTTCCGCACCTAGGTCTTTCTCTCTTTCTGATGTGTATAGGGTTTTATTTCCTAACTTATAATCCCAATCAGGTCTTTTTCCACTTTTACCAAACTTGATTACATGACACTTGTCCACATTGAATTCCATTTGCCATGTACTACTCCATTCATGAAGTTTATTTAATTCTTCTTGTAGCTCTTAACAATTGTCTGTGTTAGTAATTCTCCTTTGTATTTTTGCATCATCTGCAAACATATTCAGATAGCTCTCATTTCCAGTGTTACTGTTTATATCATTTGTATACACTAAAAACATGATTGGTGCCAGCACTGAACCCTGTGGTACTCCACTAGTCACTTCTTTCCATGATGAGTAGTTTCCTCTTAGTACTGTCCTCATTTATCTTTTTATGAGAAAGTCTTGCATCCAACAAAACAGTTTACCTCGAATTCCTCCTTGATGGTACAGTTTCCATAAAAGTCTTTGGTGTGGTACTGTGTCAAAAGCTTTCTTGAAATCTAAATAGATACTGTCCACCCATCCTTCCCTTTCCTGTACTGTGTTTGTTACTCTGTCATAGTAGCTCAACAGATTAGTAACACATGATTTTCCTTATCTGAAACCAAACTGTCTTTCTGTTAGCATACTGTGTTCTTCTAGATGATTTACCCAAGCTTTTCTTATAAGTTTTTCTAATACCTTGCTTACAACACTGGTCAGTGATACTGGTCGGTAGTTGAGTGGATTTTGTCTATTTCCTTTCTTGAATAAGGGGACAATATTTGCTTTTTTCCAAATATCAGGTAGTTTACCTTGACTCAAGGATTTCTTGAAAATTAAAAATAATGGTTTACTTAACTCCTTTGCACATTCTCGTAATACCCAACATGAAATTTCATCAGGACCACCTGCTTTTCCTCTGTCTAATCTACTTAACTCCTCCTGTATTACCTTTTCTGCTATTTGTATATCTGGTAGTATGTGTGGACATGCGTGTTCCACATAGTCCCTCTCAAAATTTTTTTCTTCTGCAAAAACTAATTGGAAATTCTTATTTAGTGCTTCACAAATATCTTTCTCTTGAGTATAAGTGATTCCCTCGTCCGTAATGGATTGTATTATATCTTTTACTTTAGTTTTGCTTCTGATATAGTTGTAAAACAGCTTTGGTTGATCACTACTTTTATTTATTATATCCTCCTCAAACTGTTTTTGGGCTTCCCTCCTTATTCTTGTATAGTCGTTTCTTGCCTGTTTGTAATTATTATACGCCCTTTCACTATTGTGTCTTCTGTATCTATTCCACAACAAATCTCTTCTTTCTTTTGATTTTTTACATTCTGTATTGAACCATTTCTGTATTTTCTTATCTGCTTCTTTGTGCTGTGGGATGTACGTCTGGACTCCTATTTCATAAAATTCACAAAATTTTTTATATACAGCATTTAAATCTTGTCCTCTAAGCTCATTTTCCCAATCAACTTCTAAGAAATACTTCTTTAGGACTTGATAATTTCCCTTTTTATAGTTTAGGCTCTTTTTGTAACTATCATTGCTGTTTACTATGTCATATACTATCCTGACGTTATAATTTAGTACTGCATGATCGCTTTTTCCGAGTGGAGGGTGATATATTAAACTGTCAATATCATTTTCTTGCCTTGTAAATATAAGATCTAGCACTGAAGGTACATCAAGTCCTCTTTTTCTGGTGGTTTCCCTCACATGTTGCGTTAAGAAAAACTCCTGCACGAGATCCAGGAGCTTTTGGTCCCAACAGCTTTCTTGGCTATTTATATCTAGCGTATTCCAATTTATATTTGTATTGAAGTCCCCAGTTAGTATAATTCTTTCCGATTTCTCTTCCATTTTATGTAGCAATAATCTTACACTCTGAATTGTACTCTCTGCCAGGTCCTCATATTCATGTCTTTTCCCATGTGTTTGATCAGGGTGGCATGTACAAATTGGCTACAATTACTTTACCTTCAGATGTGTCGATCTCTACTGCAATCAGTTCTACTTGTGATGGTATATCTAGTTTAATTTCCTTGACTTTTAGATTTTTCTTAGTTATTATTATAATTCCTCCTCCCTTTTTTAAATATCTGTCTCTTCTCCATATATTGTATTCCTCAAAGTTTAGTATGTCATTTGATATCCTTGGTATTAATTTTGTTTCAGTTAGGCTTATTATTTGTGGTTCATTTTCTCTGACATAATCATTCATCTCTAGTAATTTAGATACCATTCCATCCACATTTGAGTACATCAATTTTATCATCTTGTTTATATACTTGTCATGACATGGTTCTACTACCTTCCTCCTCTTTCTTCCATCCTGTTTGTGTGCCACTTTCATACCTGCAATCCTATTACTTTGTACAAAAATTTCTTCTCCTCTTCTGATCTTCCCTCATTTTTTGTTTTTGCTTCCTCCCTTTTCTCTTTCAGTAATTCCAGTTCCTCTTGTGTTAGGCATCTTTTTATCCATACATTTTTAAACTCCTCTTTTTCCTTAAGATTCTTTGCATTTTTTAGTATCTCTTCCACAGTGTTTACACTCTGGAAAGTCACCTTTAGAGGTCTTGTCTTGCTTTTCTCGTATTTCCCTAACCTTTTGTGTTCCTCTATGTCTTTACTACCGATTTCCTCTGATACTTCTTTCAGTAAGCTCATTACATTTGCCATCTCCTTTTTGTCTCTTGTAATCTTGTTTTTTATTTCTTCCTCTTCTATACCAGTGATTACTATTGATTTGTTTATCTCTACTGAATCTCTGACTAACTTTGGATTGTTTTGGATTATTTTTTTCACCTCCTTTTTAATGCTTTCTTCCTCCATCCTTGTTTCTAAGTCTTTCTTTACTTTCACCATTTCAGCATATGTGGTTTCTACATCATTTTTGTAGCTTTGCACAGCTTCATTCACTTGTGTTATCTTCTCAATATCACTGCTCTGGTCAATAAGACTGCTAACTTGCCTAATTGTCTCTGTGTCATTTTTGAACTCTTCCATAACACTCTCGTGATTGACTACTGTACTTGCCATTTCACTCATTTTCTTCCTAAGTGTACTCAGTTCCACTGTTAGTTCACTGATGGTTGTGTCTTTCTTATTGGCCTCCCTTTCTAGTTTTTCTATTTCTTCCTTTTGCAAGTACATCTGCTTCTTTATTTCATCAATTTCATTTTTGAAAGCCATTTCTAGTTTGTTTACACGTTCAACCAGTCTATTGTGAGTCTCTACTTAAACCAGTTCTTGGTAGAAATCATCACTTTGCTTTTTACCTTTATCCCTTTTCTTTTCCAAATTTGTTTTACTGAAGTATGTATCCATTTTGCAATACTTAAAGTGCAAAGCATGTACTTACAATCTCCGTGTTGTTGTAGTCTAAACAAACCTCAGAGATGACTCAGCGTATTCTTTCGTCTTGGTTCTATTTCCTGTTTGAACAAGTCTTGTTTAAACCTTTTTTTTTTCTTTTAGTAATGAACAATCATTTAGTCTAACCTGGTATTGAGCTTGACTCATACAAAGATACTATTTGGGTAATGCCACTGGCCGTGATGATTTGGTACGGAGCGCCGGTGTCACACGTCCGTCTAGATTGAATCCCTGTGTGTGTGTGTGTGTGTGTGTGCGTGCGTGCGTGCAAAGATGTATGAAACTCCACGGAAATGCCCCACCACCTCATTCATGTGCATGGATTGTAACACCAATAGGGACAATTATTAGGGGGCAAAATATTCCTTCAGAAAATATCGATCGACATGAAATTAAATTTAACCCACCTGGGACCCAGTTCGAACCATCCTGCCAAGTTTTATGAAAGTAATTTTTTCAGTATTGGCTAGACACACACACACACACACACACACACACACACACACACACACAAGGAAGTCCTGAGACATTTTTGAAAAACTTTGGTCCGTTATTCTAGGGCTAATTCCGAAAAAAAAAAAAATCAACATGTGTTCATTTCTCAACTATTACGGAGCTAGACTTACTGATAAACTTTTGACCAAAATGGTTGCCTTTAAAGTTATTTTTTAAAAAGTCAGCAGTAATGGTAGTTCCATGGCAGTTGGGAAATGAACCAACACTCGGATAACCTTTTTCACTCATAATCATCCCCAGATTAACATTCTAAAGTTCCTTTTAAAAATCTCATGTCACACAGCTGAAATTATCATGCTGGGTGATTCTAACATCCATAATGTAGAATAGCTATTGCATTCCGACAAGACAAACGATACTAATCTTGACTGAGCTGTTTGCGGAAACGTTTTAATGTCACACAACTGGTAAAACAACCAGGCAGAATACCATACAATATAGACCACAGTGCCTATTTCTTGGACCTATTCCTGACAAACAACCCTTGATCACTGTAAGACTGAGGTACCATAGTCACCAATTGGATCCTCTGACCACAATTTCATCAAAGCATCAGTCGTCAGTTGCCCTAATTCTCCCCAATCTGAACCAGTCAGGTGACCAAATAGCACTTTGACAGTGCAGACTGGGTTAAATTTACTGCAGAAATGACCTAGTTGATACTCCATGACAGTTTTTCTTCCTCCACTGACATTAATTCTACCCAGACTTATACTAATGACTTAATATGAATAGCTTTGGAAGTGTTCATACCCTGTCAACAGTTTAATAAAAGGTCGGACTCCTTCAAATGGTTTGCCTTTAATTGTGCCAGAGCAAATACCAAAAGTTTATCGAATAAATGTGAAGCACCAAATTATCTCTGCATAGACCAATTTCATCATGTTGCTTCAAAGATAACAGCATCACTGCTGATACTGGTGTCTGTGTGACTGCTAACTGGATGACTCGTCAACATATATGTGACATTATGGTGAGCACATGACACACATTCTGCAATAAACTCATTTTCAACATTTTGCACAATGATTCCGGAATTCTTGGACAACTAGTACATTTTGGTAGGTGGGGCCATCCACCATCTATTCACTTAATGTACTGCTACCTTCACATGACTCTACAGTGAGTGGCAAACCAAATGCTTTATTACTCCGAGTAGGAGCTATATAACCAAATAGATGTCTGATGATCATCTGGGTTAAGGCACTTAAAATAACGTTGTCCCATAAGAGCTTCAATCCAAGAAATGATTGACATTTATTGTTCATTTATTACTGCTCAGGGCAGTAAATGGTCACTCCATTAATCTCTGGACCGAATAACTTAGGCCTATTCACATGATGGTCCAAGAAAATTTATAAATATATATTCATTTGTTTATAAATAGATATAGATAGACTGACAGAGATTGATAGATATTAGTTTTGTGTATGTGCATAATTACGATTTATTATGGCAAGGCAGCCCTATGGCTGAAAATGTATATAAAATATTTTAAAAATAACATCAGTGAAAGGGGAGCACTGCCTCAAAGTAAATGTAACAACCTAATTTACAATAAAAAGTGACAATGACTAGGTTTACTTGAGGAATAAAAGAAAAAGAAACCTTGGTGGAGGCACTGTCAGGTAGTGTTGGTTGATCATTCATTGACTGGAGTAGAAGTATTCTTATAACAATCAGCTCTTGCTCCAGATGGTAGTAACTTGTTGCCGGTACGGATGGCGTGAGATGGTGTTGGGGCGGAGGAAGGGAGCAAGTTGCGGTGATGACAGTGGTTCAGGATTTTTTTTTTTTTTTTTATGTGTCCGACTCTGGGCATAGGCTTCACAGCCTGCTATCAAGGCCCAGCAGTCCTCCTACATACCATACACCTCTACATGTCACCACTTCGGCGCTAACACCCACCGTCCATATTGAATACATGCTAGGGCTGTCTCATACAGGACTGGTGTATTGGTATTAGCGGGGGTATTTTTACTACATGTCGGCGGGTCTTCTGCTAGATCAGTAAAGCCTGATTTAATGAAATTCAAATCCTTAAACTGTTCCCTGCCCCAGCCGGGATTTGAACCTGGGCCCGTTAGAACGGCAGGCCACCTCTCTACCGGTTGAGTCCAAATTAGCGGAGGTATGCTTGATGGGCTTCAGAGATGGTTATGCTGAAAGTCTGAAGTGCGGTGGGATCATTGTCGCACAGCTGCCATATGCTGAGCCAAGAATTTCACTGCGTAACGAATGTAAACCACATTTTTGTTTATATTGATTTTTACACTACTTCTGATCAATGTCAATGTGTAGAATCTGAATATGCTGTTTGTTTTGTGTAAATCTAGAGTTACAGGAATTTTGCATCAACAAATGTGTCAGGACTGTAAAATATCATAATACAATACATAATAATAATGCTACGTCCCAGTCCCCACACTGCCACAGGCTCCAACAGCAGTAGTACAGTATAGGAAGACGTTGCCCAGTGAGTTGTTCTTCCTACGGTCAGCCTTCAGGTGTGCAGTACACAGATCAACTGAGGCGAAAATAAACACTGGCTTCTTAAAGTTCACTGTATTTTCCAAATAATTTCACTCAATGCCTTCCAAGTTCACTACATTGTTCTCACAAGCACTGGAGCTATACACACTTTACTAATTGCAGTTACACTTAATGCTTGACAACACTTCACAGTTACACTTAATGCTTGACAACACTTCACAATTACACTTAATGCTTGCTAACACTTCACCTATTACACAAGTACCAAAAATAATCTTCACTGACAGTAATTACACTTAATGCTTGCCAGCAAAACGTCACAAACTTCACTAACAGCACTGCACTGGTACTAAACCAAAACCGACTGCACTTCACTCAAACTGAACTGAAACCCGACTGAACTCCAAACCGACTAACTTACTAATCTCATCCCCATCCTTATATAGGCTTGCATTGTTCTAGACTGTTCTACATTCCACGAGAACAACATCCGCCAATTCGGAGACAACCAAAACATAGGTCTACCACAGTTTTCTGACATTCCATAACACTCTAAATCATTTACCATACGAACTTAAATTACATAATTTAACAAGCAATCACATAAATAAAACATTATAAAGAAAAAGAACATAAAAATAAATGAATGTTTAACTTACGAAATAACTACGCTCACAAACAACAGGTAAACTGGCAACTCTGATGACTCATACTGGAACTTACGGTACGAGAAACGTCTCGAAGGTACAAGACTACCTAACTGGCAAATTCCCCTTCATAACAATAGTAATGTACATATGTAATCTAGAGGTTAGGTGAAAGTCATGGTTAGGACTGAAGGAAATGGCATTCACACAATCTCTCTAAGAAATGCCATAGACAGCAGGTGTGACGCCTGATCAGAAAGTCCCCAGGATTGAGAAAATTCCACTCAACCGTGCCTTACACGTGATACAATCACTCATATATGAGACAGGAGTTAGCAGACAGAAGGAGTTAGGAGAGAGAAGTGAGAAGGAGGTCTAACTCTAGGAGAAAGAGAGAGGCATGGTGGGAAAAAAAAGGCAGGCACGCAGGTTACCGAGTAACTCTCATTACGCTCTGCGAGACTATATTACTCGAGATATTCCCCTTGAAGAAAATAAACTACAGTCAAACCCCAGACTCAGCTTTATCTTTCTCCTGTCATTAGCGAGAAATAAAACTAACGTTATCTCCTACAAATCAGCTCACTGTTATGACAGCTCGGCTATGACTATGATATAATTAACTACCTGTATATTATTTTGGTGGCAGCAAACGTACAAGCCACGTCTACGAGTTTACGATTATACAGTTTAGTCTATATTATCAAGACAGAATACAAGAAACTACTACAAGTTCAAGTCACGCGATGCCTCACGCTTTTGTACTGGCAGTGGTTTCACAGTATATTGTTACAACCAACGTTCCAATGTCTATGTCAATCTACAACCAGCGAACCAACAAACTACAAGTGTCTATGACTGCAACGAAACAAGCAGGTGAGACAATAGCCAATATTATCTTCGAGTTAACACCTTACAGCAAGAAACCACAATTAAACGTACAAGAAATCACAAGCATCTAAAGGAACCACAACCACTATAAGTTAAGAAATGGAGCTGTAGAGAGAGTGGTGACTCACAACCCATTACCACATCAACCCCCTCCTGACCCCACCCTTCTCCCCAACTACCCTTCATCTCCACCACCACCACAACTACCAGTAGGTGCTGATGCAGGGGTGACGGTGCAGACGATGCGGCAAATACCACATATCCCTGACCTAGTCACCTCACCCACCACTCACCATTACTTACCGTTACTCATCCACCACCACAGCGACCAGAGTGAAAAGTCGACTTTGCACTGTGAAAGCATTTGCTGAGAACACTGTAACACGTCAATCAACCCTGTGTCTGGCACCACATGCACCACCACTAATACCATTCCCACCACAGTGAAAATCAGTGAGTTGAATAGTTACTGTACCTCATTTATACGATACACAGTGAGAAACACAGTGGTAGACAATTTCAAAAATTCTGCACAAACATATAAAACGATATTTGTAGTTACAACTTATTACATATACCTGCTGCAGTTAACTACATTGTCAATTGCTAAATACTTGCACCAACGATAACAATTACATATTGTATCTATTCATTTATTTACTATAGCATTCATACATAAAATAAGTGTTTCATGCGTACAACTAAGCAACATTCCATCTGCAAAGTGATGAATAAAATTTACTATCACATTAACCCAGTGAGTAATTAAAAGAACTGTAATAAACCGTTATTAATTAAATTATCTAGTGGGACCAGACAAATTAAATTACAAGGAAAAAGCGGGAAAAGGAAAAAAATGGCCAAAACAAATGACGTTAGCAAGAATGAACATCTTCCTTCACACAATCGTGAAGACAAAGATTTCCACATAGTGCTGACACATACATTGTCAGCCATAGGTACAAAGGAACATCAAGTGGTTGTATATAACTAAGCCTTAAAAAGGGTCCCAAGGACTAGCCAGCAATTTTGCAATGTCAGTCACGACCGGAAAACCGAACACAAATGATGAAAACAAACCACAGGAAATCAATACTTCTATCTGTCTATCTATCTATTGCCAGATGCCTCAATCCCATTTGGGGTGGCCACAAACAAATCGCCTCCACGTCGTCCTGTCCCCCGCCATTTCACTGCCGTGCTCACAACTCACACACTCCTCTCTCATTTACCCCTCTTCCCCATCCCTCCATCTCATCCTCGGCCTCCCCCTCCCTCTTCCCCCCTCCACCTCACTCACATACACTCTCTTCGTCAGTCTTTCACCCTCCATCCTCTCCACATGGCCAAACCACCTCAGTGTGTTCCTCATAACACTTCCTATCACATCCACATCCACACCACAACTCTCCTTTATATCCTCATTTGTCAGCCTGTTTCTCCATGTGACTCCACAGGCTCCTCTTAAATAACTCATTTCCACTGCTGTCACTCTTGACTTGTGTCCTTCCAACAATGTCCAAGCTTCACTTCCATACGTTAGAGTTGGTATCACAATTCTGTCATGTAGTAACTTTTTCACTTCCATGCTCACGTCCCTGTTTCTTATCACTGCTTTCAAGGAACCAGCAACCTTTCTTCCCTGCTGTACCCTTTCAAGCACTTCACCCTCCAAACCTCCATCCTTACTCATCACACTACCCAAGTACTTAAACGTACTCACATTTTCCAATTCCTCACCATCCAACCTCGCTGTACATTCACTGATTTCACCTCTCTCAAAGACCATCACTTTACTCTTCCCTACATTTACCTTTAGATTCCGTTTCTTGCACACTCTCCCAAACTCATCCACCAAGCCTTGCAGCTCCCCTTCGTCTTCACTCAACAACACATATATCCACACAGTATCATTACTTACATATATGCACACAGTATCAATACTTACAAAAATAAATTAACCATTCTGTGGCTGTGGGTCCGGAATTTCTGTGCACACCAGGCCGATGTCGTGGCCATTATCTGAAGTTTTGAAAATTGATTTTTTGTCTTGCTGTATTAAAGAGAAAGTTCAGATGCACCTAACAGTGCAAATCCCAGCTTCCTAGACCCATTCTGTAGCTTGCAATGGAGCACGAAAGTTGTAGAAATATCGGCAACCGATATCTGCCGCCGAGAGGTGCTGCTGCAGTGCAACTTTGCAGGTGTTGTTATCATGTTTTTTACCCCCAAAAGAATGTGAATGGTGCTGAAATGTTGTGCATATATGAGATATGATGAGGTCGAATGATTTCAGTACATGATATTTTAGGAATGGCTATATATATATATATATATACCGGGTATATATATATATATATATATATATATATATATATATATATATATATTTATGTTTTCACCTTTCAGATATAAACTATGATTATGGTAGTTTTGAGATATTTTTAACATCATTGTTGTGCCCCTGCTTGGAGAAAGGAGTGAAAGGGTTGAATTTTCAGTCCTAAATGAGAGAGTTGCCCATCCCCCGAGGACAGGTTCTCCCATGGGAGATAAAAGTGGAGGGTCAGATCTGATTAGCAATAGAAAGTTGAGTCGCAACTTGCCGCTCCCACACCACGTGCATGGCTAAAAATAGAATCGTAATGCAGTTTTAAAACTACGAATAAGTCTAGTTATTACGAATACAGAGACAAAGAAATAAATATGTTTACAGATGGGGGAAAATATATTTTTTCCGTAATAACACATTCACCTTTCTCTATCATTTTACCTTGTTATTTTCGCAATGTATGTTGCTGCCTGTCTGTCGTGAGTATGGGAACGTATGATATTTTCTGCCTGGGTCGAGATAATGGGTGTAACTATGTGTGTTTAGGCATGGCCACGAGCGAAAAAATTGTACATTCACTCGTCACAGTAGCAGGTGGTGAACTGACAGATGTGTGAGAGCATGAAGTGAAAGTCAGTCTCATGTCCCGGACGTTCATTCACTCCCCGAAAGTTTTCACAGTTTTCTACAAGTCGCACTGCATCGAATGATCCAAATCAGTACAACAAACCTGAGCAAATAGGTAAAGATACCAAGACAAAATTTAATTTTTCTTTTATTTTCATGTCTTTTTTGTTTATGCCTGTGTTTATTTATAATTGTAAACAGGGTGGTTGTGTGTATTTTGCAAAGGAGGAAAAAGATGATATTTTCTGCTGGGTCGAGACAATGGGTGTAACTATGTGTGTTTAGGCATGGCCACGAACAAAAAAATCATAAATCCACTCGTCACAGCAGCAGGTGGCGAACTGACAGTGACAGATAAGGTGTGAGAGCATGAAGGTCAGTCTCATGTCCCAGATGTTCGTTCACATCCCGAAAGTTTTCAGTTTTCTACAAGTTGTACTGCATCGAATGATCCAAACTAATACAAAAAACCTGAGCAAATAGTAAAGATACCAAGACAAAAATGTATTCTTCACTTGTTATCATGTCTTTTTTGTTTGTGCCTGTATTACTTCATAATCATAAACAGGTGGTTGTGTGTGTTTTGCAAAAGAGGGCAAATATAATATTTTCTGCCTGGGTCGAGATAATGGATGAAGTTGTGCTGTTTAGGCATGGCCAGGGGTGAAAAAATCGAAAATCCACTCATCACAGCAGCAGGCTCTGAACTTCTTGATGAGGTGTATCGGAAAGTAGTGTAGGTCAATCTGAAGACATTCAGAATGTTCCCCCAGTTCCCCCCAGATTTTACAGTTTTTTATAGGCCGCACTCAAACAATGCCTGCGGCCATTTATCAGCAAAACGTCATTTGACGCCAGCGGCCAAGGAGGGGTTAAAATCACATAACATACATAAAAATCAGGTGCAACTGTTGCCACAAATGCCACAATACAGCATAAACTCCTTCTATAAGTGAAACAGTGAGTAAATTTTCTCCAAGAGCCAGTTGTAGTGCACATCATTACTATCATCGACCACAGCATGAATGGATTAGCTAATTAACAGACATTTTTTGTCGGTTGGAAATGATGAGGGGACTCATAATACATACTGTGTAATATTACTACAGCAAGTGTTATAGATGAATGACTCATAATACAAGTCATTGCTGTACATTGCTGTTGTGTCACTATAGTGTAATTCTATGCATGTGCACACAATTATGTCACAACTTACACTCTCACATACAATGTGATTGTACAATATTACTGCAATTACTACAATACCTACGATATTACTGCAGTTACTACAATTAACTACAGTATGACTACAATTATGTACTGTAACAATTACAATATTCAATTAAAAATACAATTATGTAACAATTACAATATTTCTTCAATTAAAAATACAATTATGTATCAGTTACATTCATACTATGTAACTACAATGTTTCTACGGTTCTGTGTTACCAGAATTATGAATTTCACTTAATCATCATACAAGTTGAGCATGGGGGATGTGCATATGGTCTAAGGAATGCAGAAGGGGAAAGGATACTCGAGTTTGGGGAGACAACGGACATGATTGTGTGCAACACATATTTTAGGAAAAGAGACAGTAGGTTAATTACATATGAGTCTAGGAGAAATAGCAGTCAGATAGATTATTTTCTGGTTAGGAGGGCCGATAGGAGGTTAGTGAGGGATGTTAAAGTTATAGGAAATGAGGAGTGTGTGCAGCAGCACAAACTATTGATTTGTGATATGGTGCTTAAAGAACAAGTGATGAAAAAGAGGACTTATGTACCTAGGAGAAAAATATGGAAGCTGAAAAATCAAGTAGTAAGGGATGCCTTCTGTAGCGAGTTGAGGAGAGTGGTGGCTGAACAGGGAGCTGTAGACAGAGGCGTTAATGAACAGTTCAGAGCCCTCAAGAACAATTTCTTGAGAGTTACTGACGTAACATGCGGTTGGACAAGAGGACCACAAAAACATAAAGTAACTTGGTGGTGCGATGAGGGTGTAGAACCTGCAGTTCAGGAGAAAAGAAGGCTTTTCCGGGAATGGAAGAAGTGTGGTAGCAAAGAGGGATATTTGGTTGCCAAGCGTAGGGCTAGAAGAGGTATACAGGGCAAAGTCTGAGTCACAGAGTTTATTACTTGATAACCTAAATTATGGGGAAAGGAAAAATATGATATTTTGGATGGCAGGTCAAGTGAAGAGGGATAATCGTGATATTATAGGTGATCAGTGTGTGAAGAATATTGAAGTAAGGGTAGTTGTGAACAGTGAGGATATTAATTATGCATGGAGAGAGCATTATAACCGGTTGTTGAATGAGGAGTTTGACTGGGACAGGGAAGGTTTGGAGCCAGCAGATCCAGTGTCTGGCCCTTGGCCTTTGATTGATACTGCAACTGTGAGTGAGGCAATAGGCAGGATGACGGTGGGAAAGGCAGCAGGTGTGTCTGGGTTGACTGCCGAAATGTTGAAGGCCTCAGGCGATATAGGGGTGAGTTTAGTCACTGACTATTTATGAGTGTGTTGTCCTAGATGATTGGCTGAAGAGTGTAATTGTAAATGTGTATAAAGGGAAGGGTGATGCCCCGGAAAGAGGAAATTATAGAAGTATAAAGCTTTTAGATCAGAAAATGAAGGTAATGGAGAGAGTTTTAGAAGGTATGATTAGAGAAAGAGTGAATATTGATGAGATGCAGTTTGGGTTTATGCCAGGTAGGGGGACCACTGATGCTATATTCATTGTTCGACAGCTTCAGAAAAAATATATTGGTAGGAGAAGGGATCTTTATTTTGTTTTTGTTGATTTGGAAAAGGCCTTTGACAGAATCCCTAGAGAGGTGGTGAAGTGAGCAATGAGAAAGCTTGGCTTGGAGGAGTGGCTGGTTAGGGTGGTTATGGCTATGTATGTGGGTGCTCACACCCAGGTAAGAGTGAATGGAGATTTGAGTGATGAGTTTTCCGTGAATGTTGGTGTGCATCAGGGGTCAGTCTTGAGTCCCATGTTGTTTATCATGGTACTTGAAGCCCTTTCACGTGACTTTAGAAACGGACTCCCATGGGAGTTGTTGTATGCTGATGATTTGGTGTTGACTGCAGAGAATGAAAGGGAGGCAGAGGAAAGGTTTAGGAAATGGAGAGATGGTATGGGGCACAAGGGTTTAAGGGTAAATGCAGATATAAGAAAAGTGATATCTAGGGGTGGTGGTGGTACTGTCAAAGATGAGGGAGAGTGGCCATGTGCAGTTTGCCACAAGGGCGTGGGAAGTAATTCCATCTTGTACGGTGTGTGTGATAAATGGGTGCATAAGAGATGTAGTGGTATCAGAGGTAGACTGCGAGATAATGTTGATTTTATGTGTATGGCGTGTCAGGGTGAGCAGGTGAAGATTGTCAGACGTGAAAGGATTGAACTTGCTAGTGAATCTCTTGAGTGTGTGGAAGAGTTTTGTTATTTGGGAGACATGTTGTGTGCTGGAGATGAGGCTGGAGATAGCTCTGTGGCTAGGGTGAGAAGTGGTTGGAAGAAGTTCAGGGAGCTCTTGCCTCTCCTGACATTGAGAGGACTCCCTACGTGCTAAGGGGTCTTTGTATGCAGCATGTGTTAGGACTGTAATGCTGTATGGTAGTGAGACCTGGGCAGTGATGGAGGAAGATATTCGCTGGCTCAGACATACAGAAATGACAATGATTAGGTGGATGTGCAGTGCGTCCCTGCGTCCAAGATCTGGAGGGGCTGGGTTTACAATGAGTTGAGAGGTAGGATGGGACTGGAGTGTATTGGTGTTGTGATGAGGAGAGGTAGATTGAGATGGTTTGGACATGTGGAGAGGATGGGGGATGATAATTGGGTGAGGAAGGTTAGTGTTAATATTGGGGGTGGGGTTATGAAGGGTGGACCGAGAAAGACATGGGAAGATCTCATTAAGTGTGACCTCAGGGTTAAGGGACTGAACGGGGAGGCTGCAATGGATCATGCAGCCTGGAGAGCCGCCATTAGGTGACCAAGGTCGACACGTGCAAGCATGTTGGAGCCTTTAAAAACGAAACGAAAACGAAACGAAACTAATTACTATAGACAAAACACTACATGTAATGTAATGACCTAGCAATTTTACCACTGCATATGTGTATGTCTGTTGTACATGCACATTTGTGCTACAACCGTATATCACCACAATATGTTATATATTACTCTATGTTCAGTATTAATACATAACAGCTAGTAATGTACTCTTTATATTCATATGATGTAATGACCAAGCAATAACACCATTGGCACAAATACCCTGTATATGCATATGGCTGTTGTTCATACACATTTGTGCCAGTGTATTACTACAATATGTTATGCAATATTCTATATTCAGTATTTTACTACCATGTATTTACTCTGTTATACATACAATATATTACTCTCATTTCATCTCGTCAGCCGTTTGAGTGTCCACTGCAGGACCGGCCTATCCCGACCGAAGTGGGGACGATACAGCCAATGTATCTCTACCAAGTGGCTTAGGCTGTCTGGTAGAGATTGTATGTAGGGTGAGAAGTGTTTGTACGTGTAATTGTAGTGTTATAGTGGCTTTGGATGTGTGTGTAGTCTGTGAACCAAGTGTAATCGGCCCGCAGAAGCCGAGTGGGTGCAAGCATAGTGTATAGTATGCAACACTGGTTCAATCACAGCAGCACTTTGTATCAGCCAATGCAGTACATGGCCAGAAGAACGCTCTCAAAGTTTATTACCCTGGCTGGTCGCGAACCCTCGTTCTTCAGTATACGAAGACGCACACATTACCACTGTACCACAGAGGCTGCAATATATTACTACAATGTGTTATGTTTCTACAATGAATATTATGTCTCTACAATATTGTAATGAATACCATGTATTGATAGATTAGAATGTAAGTAGTTGCTACATGTTGTCGTAGGTTCACTACCAGAGCGTGGCTGAGCGATGTCAGGACCAAAATATAATACAATACATAATAGCTAGTAACGTACATATGTAATATAGAAGTTAGGTAAAAGCCATGGCTAGGGCTGAAGGAAATGGCGTTCACACATTCTCTCAAAGGAATGCCATAGACAGCAGGTGTGATGCCTGATCAGAAACTCCCCAGGATCGAGTAAATTCCTCTCAACCGTGCCTTACACATAACACAATCACTCATATACGAAAGAGAAGGCATTAGCAGGCAGAAGGAGTTAGGAGAGAGAAGCGAGAAGGGGAAAGAGAGAGGCATGGTGGGAAAAAAAGGCAGGCACAGGGATTAGTGAGTAACTCTCATCTCATTACGCTCTGCGAGACCATATTACTCTTGAGATATTCTTTTTGAAGATAATAAACTACAACAAAACCCCAGACTCATCTTCATCTTTCTCCTAGAGCTAGACCCCCTTCTTGCTTCTCTCTCCTAAATCCTTCTGCCTGCTAACTCCTCCTGTCTCGTATATGAGTGATTGTGTGAGGTACAAGGACAGGAACTGCAACTTGTTACCATATCGAGAAGGTTGAGAATGTCAAAGAATTTATATATTTCTGGGTGTGTATTATGAATATCACTAGAAAATTAGCAAACAGTAACATCACAAGGAATGCAGGGAACATAGTATCTAGAAATGCACTTTTAATCTTGACTTTTGTCTATAGATGTGATGATAATCATGCAACAAACCTCAAACGTAATCACCCATCATCGTCTTGTTCCACCTGCTCTAATATCTGGTTGCCATCAGCAGAATGTCCTGGTGGAACCGTTTGCCATGCTCCTCACTGACTACATCCAAGTTGCTTTTGAAGAAATCAAGGTCGGAGTGCAGATAGTGCAATTTAATTGACATTTTGCACCCAACCTTGTGGAATGCGCCGAACAGATCATCGACAAGCTGTGTGGAACCTGGTCTCCTCTGGCTGCCCAGAAAACGTTCCACAACCCCTCTGAAAGCTTTCCAAACGCGCTCTTCATTATCGGTCATTTTACCCTGGAGTTCACGACTTGCAGGCATTTTTCGAACTTGCAGCCTGGTGAATATGCCTGTCATCATCTTTGCCACGTTCAGCTTGGGAAACATTGATCGTATATGCAGAAACGCATTGCCATCCTTACCGATCGCTTTCATGAACTTTCACAAGACCAAGTTTTATGTGTAGGAGTGGTAGCAATACTTTCTCTCTGGAGATCAGTGGAGCTCTCAGAACACTGCATGAGCCTGGTGTGAGACTCTCTCTGAGAGGCCAGTCTTTCCTCACGAAATGTTCTGCTTCGCTACGTCTGTCCCACAAGCATAAAAAACGTGAGTACTTCATATAAATGCCTTTCATTCCAAGTAGGAACGAAATCATTCTGAAATCCCCACAAATCCCCACAGTTTTGAACTGTGGACTTGATCTTCATTAGACAAATCTTCAATTTCTCATAACCTTTCATTTCCACAGAATTTGCAATTGGAATTGATGGGAGTTTGTTGCTGTTATGCAAAAGTACAGTGTTTAGGCTCTTCACGGAACTGTATGAAGAGTCGCCATTCTGACGCCTTGTAATCCACTCCCATGGCTTGGAACACTTATCATCAAAACAACACAATGAAGTTTCTTCACAAAATTTAAAAAAGGATGCAAAGTTGCCGTGGCAATTCCTATAACTCAACTCGCAACTGGAATCTAACAAGTTTCATTCACTTACAGTAGACATGACGCCAGCAGCTCAGCATTGGTCTTAGTGAGCCCTAAATCTCAGACCAGGTCATCCAGTTCTCGCTGATTGGGAAAGTGTGGAGTGTCTCCTGAACACTCTCCAACATACGATTCATCATCACTCTCCCCTCCGTCATCAACAATGTCCTCATATCCAGCCATTATGTCAGCTATTACATTGGCATTCAGTAACAGGTTGCCCGTTGTTGACAAAAACCTAGAGATAGACAGACAGAACATACACGACCGGAATCAGCTTGGCAAAATTATTCTAACAAGACCAAAAAAAAAATAAAAATAAAATAAATTCTTTGTTACAGTGTTATCTTTGCAGCACACTTTTGGACAGACTCTAATCTTTGCTTCTGTGTTGCTTTGAGACTTGGTGACCATGCTGGTGAGGTATATGTCAGTTTTGGAAGTATAAAAGAGTGGTAGATGTTGCAAAGTTTCACCATGGGAAGACCAAAAGACTTGAGTCCTTGCAACATGTTGAGCATGAAAGAAGTGGATTGAAGGACGAAAGCTGTGTGTTGGTCGCAGAGTAGTTTGCTGTCCAAAATGATGCCAGGAAGCTTGATAGTCTGGACAAGCTTGAGGGTGTGGTCATCCAGATTAACCCTTCCACGCACGATGACACAATTTGTATTCCATGGGTGTTTCCTCGTGAACACACATTGATGCAAAATCTCGTGAAAATCGGAAAAAAATTGGCCAAAAATTAAGTTTTCAGCCAATTTGTGTCAAATTTTGGTGCATTCTAGCAGGCCAGGCTCATGTCCAAATTAAATACTTGGCAACACTGTGACTGCTCTGATGAGGCAATGCACAGCAGTAAACCTCAATACCTCATGACCAGCCGGGCTGAAGGGTAATGTTGTATCAATTGTCCCTTTAACTCCTCCATTTTCCCCCTCCCACCTGAGGCAGAAGCCATTATTGAAATATTATGATTGTATAGTGTTTCTGAATATGCTGTGAAGTGATTGTGTCTATGGAACATAGATGTATTGTTTGTATAGCATTGGGGCCCATTATCAGCCATTTGGCCTAGAGCCAGGAGTCTCGTTTGCTATAACGGGGTTTGCAACTCTGCTTCACCCTGCCCATAAATGATGTATTTTACCTATATAGTGAAACCAGTACTAATATTGTGTAAAACATAGTGCCTGGATTAGTGAAACAATTGACCTATCTTAGCAGGCGTTACATACGCCATAGAGATATGCCGTAGTCAATAAGGGAACAGGCAGTTACATACACCATAGAGTCAGGAAGGGAATAATAGAGGAGGATGGGATGGAATCATTGTGATAGTGTTTTATATTGTGTATAGTTTAGTGTGAAAATACTGTGCACCTATAAAATAGTGCAGCGAGTGTTCATTGAGAAGTATTGCATGCCTTGACTGACTTAGCACAAACCTAGTACAAGGATCACAGACAACAAATACACCACACAACCACAGACTTCAGTGGAAAGATATTGTACCAATCTCAGACAGTGCTATATTGCATATGTCTTAGTGTGAAATATACAGTAACCTCCCAAATAATGCGAAGGTTAGTTTCCTGGAGAGGTCGCGTTAGTTAATAACGCATTTTTTAAACATAATTTTCCCATAAGAAACAATGGTAATATTGGGGGTTACGTTCCTGGACTCTGGGAAAGTCTACCCATTTGGGGAGTTATGCTGCTCTAAACTTAAAAGCAACAATATTAATTTGAAGGAAAATCCATGTAAAAAACAAAAACAGTATATCTGGGGAGGAATAAACAACGTTTGAGCCCTAGTTGGGCCAAAGCGTTGTTTACTTCTCCGCAAATACATACTGTTTTCGTTTTTTATGTGGATTCTCTTTCAGTTCTGCTTCATTCGCGGCATTGTGAAAGTTCCTCAACAGTATTAACCCGCCCCGTCCCGTCGACATATGGGTACGTTGCAACGATTTGCATTTGCCAGTCCCAGCAACGTACCGGTACGTCGTGCAATTGCAAAGTGCATAATTTCGACAATTTTCAAATTTCGTGCTTGATTTGTGGTACGTATCCTCGCATGACCTTCCCCTACCTGCCACCAGGTGGGGACACTCGGCGACCCCGCGCTAACCCGCCGCTCGTCCACTCATCTGGTAGCAACTGTCCTGCTCAGACATGGCTAAGAGAGGTCTCTCAGAGGACGAAATTCAAGCCGCCCTGGACGCCTTTACAGGCGACAGTGATTCCCCACTGGATGACGAGGTTGTGGATAAAGATTATATGCAGCCAGAGGAGGAAGAAACCACCAGCAGTGATGAAGAAGTCCCATCTCCCAGGAAGTGGCAGTACGTGACTTACTGTGCTGCTAGAGAGGGGCAACCAGCCAAGAAACCACGTGCAACATCCTATGCCCAGCCCCAACGTGATGTGGAACCAGATTTCAATGACGAGGACGAGGACGAGGACAGAGTCATGGGACATGCTGCCACGTGGTATGGACGTAAGGTAATAACTCATCGTGGCCCAGAGCGCACACCACGTTGGACGAGCAGGTATGGGCCTAGTATTTTGTTTGGGGAGTTAGGAAGTGCTGTGGAGGAAGTGGGGAGTGAAAGGGAAAGTGCAGGGAGGAGTATGGAAAGTGAGAGTGATGTGAGTGAGTCATTGCTCTCCCTAGGTAGTGTGAGGCGGCGGAGTGTATCACGTGAGCGAGTGCGGGTGCGTTCAGTATCACGTGGGGTTGTGATGGAGGGGGAAGGTGGGGAGGAACCACTCCCAAGCACGTCTTATGCTCCCCAATATCCCCTAATACGTGGTCGAGCTAGGGTGCGTGAAAAATCATGTGGTGTTGTCATGGAGGGGGAAGTTGGGGAGGAACCACTGCCCAGCACGTCTTATGCTCCCTAATATTCTCCAACTTCATCCCCACAGCCCCCTAATGTTTCTCAAGGCCGTAAGGGTAAGGGAAAGGGAAAGGGTAAAGGCAGAGGGAAGAGGAGTGACAGTGGGGAAGCCCTCTGCACTCCTTCTCACCCACATCCCCCACCAGGATCTCCTCCCCACCCAGACGAAGGCGGTGATGGGGATGATGGGGACGAGGGATTTGTGGGATGGAATTGGGAGGATGGGAGTGATTTTTCTCCACTCATTCACCCCTTCACTGAGCAGGGGCACTCTGGCTGCATTGCTCCCGGAATTCACCGTAATTCCACCAGGTTGGATTTTTTCCACCTGTTTTTTAGTGAGGCAATCGTGGAGCAGATTGTTTACCAAACCAACCTTTTTGCAAGCACCCAGCGCCTTGAGGGTGAAAGATTGGGAACAAGGAGTAGGCATTCTATCATATATGATTACCCTGTCTCCCTTTCAGAAATGTTCCTAATTTTTGCCCTGGTCCTTTTGATGGGTATTATATGAAAGAACATTATTCCTGCTTACTGGACAAGGGACCCTGTTATGTTTACCCCAATATTTGGGCAAGTGATGAGCTGTAATCGGTTTCAACAAATTCTAAGTCGCCTCCATTTCTATGATGCTCATGATCCTGCAAATGCGAACGACACAGATAAAATGAGGCGAATTGGGTTGGTCTTTGATCACCTGAGGCAAACCTTTCGTTCGTCATTTTATCCCTATAGAGACCTCGTCATAGACGAGAGTCTCGTGTTGTGGAGAGGTAATATTTCATTTAGGCAGTATATACCCAGCAAAAGGCACCGTTTTGGGTTCAAGATCTTTGTTATGTGCGACTGTAGGACTGGATACGTGCAAGACATAGTCTTGTACACCGGTGCACAGACAGACATAATAGAAGATCGAAGTATTGGACTGTCAGGAACAGTGGTAAAGACAATGATAGAAGACTACCTTCATCGTGGTCACGTCCTCTACCTGGACAACTGGTACACTAGCTCTCTTCTCGCTCGTTATCTTCACATGCATGAAACGGGAGTCTGTGGAACCGTGAAGGTGAATCGGCGTCACTTGGCCAAGGTAGGGCCTAAACTTGCCAGGAATGAGGTTGTCTTCTTCAAAGCCAACAACATCCTTGCAACTGTGTGGAATCACAATAGAGAAGTAAGCCTCTTGTCAATGGTTCACCATCCCTGGATGCACCGTATTGACTCCTTAGATTACCGTAGCGAGAACAGGTGTCACATTTGGAAACCTGAGTGTGTCATGGACTATAACATAAACATGCGCCTGGTGGACCAGTCAGACTCCATGATATCGACGGTAGAGTGTGCCAGGACCACGATGAAGTGGTATAAGAAACTGTTCTTTCACTTGCTAGACATCACTGCTCTGAATTGCCACCACCTTCAAGCCATGACAACAGGAGTTCAGGTAACCTTTGAAGGGTTTGTGAGGGAGCTCACAAGAGAGATGTTTGCATGTTATGCTGTTGAAAGGCCCCAACATCGCACCCGCACTGCCCCTATTGCCCAAACTCCCCTGAGAATATCCGGCCTCCATTTCCCCACTCCTATCCCTCCCCAGCCAAACAGACCTAGGCCCCAACGCAGGTGTCACGTGTGTAGCAATTCCCGGGTGAGACTCACGACACAGAGGAAGGACACCTGCTATGAGTGCGTGGAGTGTGATGTGGGTCTCTGTATTCACCCATGTTTCAGCGAATATTACACGTTGATGCAATTCTGATATGGTATGAATGCGATAGGACGCTGAAACTATGAAGTAAATGCGACAAACAGATGCTCAGTTAAATTATCAGTCATGTTGATCTCCAAATATGAGTATAAAGTGCATATGGGTATAACATAAGTGCAAAAATTGTATGTAAGTGTATAAATATGCTGTAAGTGGAAACATACATAGCGAGGGTTTTATGATACAATATTCTGTTGCTCAGTGTAATAAATACGTCCCGTAATTATGTAATTATTATTATTGGAAATGCTAACGGGTATAATATAAGTTCAAATTATTGTAAGTGCTGAAATATATTCTAAGTCAAAATATTCATAGCGTGTGTATAGCGATGCGATATCCTGACGCTCAGTTGAATGAATAAGGCCCGTAATAATGAAAATAGAAGTCAACAAGTGGGAAAGTGTGTAATATATGTGAAGAATTAGTATATAAGTGTGTGAGTATTATGTTGGTCGAAACATTCATTGCAAGGGTATTTTCATGCGATATTCTGACGCTAACTTGAGTAAATAATGCCAGTAAGTATGTACAGTGCAGTATAGGGGTGTAAACGTGTGTAATGTAAGTGGGAAAGTATAATTGGAGTGAATAAATAAAGTAGAACATGAAACACGAGTGTTTGAGATTGTGGTTGCTACGTGAATATGCACTAGCATATCGCTATATGCCCTCGTAATGAATGTAAATAATTGAAAACATTTACAGTGGTGGAGGAAAGGTTCTATGTAAAGGAAAAAATGATTGGAAAGTGATAAAACAATTGGGTATGTTGAAATACAAGTCACAGCGAGTGCGCTTAGTAAGCTGATGTGCGCTAAACTTATGCTGCATGTCATCATAATGAATGAAAACATCTGAAAACACTTACAAACAGTAGAAATTGGTAAAATGTCATTGAAACAGAAGTATACAAGTAGAAAAAATAATATGTTGACTGATACAAGAAACTTAGTATATAGCATGTTACGACTCGGACCTAACTCGCTATGCTCGCGCGATGGTACAATGCTTATTTTTCATATATATGTGTCTGAAATCCATTATATTGCTACTGTTATTGTTTATTAGTTCAAATTCAATAAATATAGAGGTGTTGTGTGTTGTTTCTCCCAGTATTCCCTACCACAGAAAACGTGAGCGCCTGACACGTCAATGATAGAATACGATACCTGGCGCGGGGGACCTCACCTGTTCTGACCACTTATAGACCACGGTAAGCCCTTTCTTGGTGATTTTCATTCGTTTCTCAACCAAAGCGGATGTTTTAGCCAAAAAAAAATTGTTTCCAAAAAGGCTCGGGACTGGGGGATGTCGGAGGTGCGGAAAACCTCGAGACATGACGGGTTAATGCATTAGTAGGTCATAAAAACACTACAGTAAAAGCAACATTTTCATTACAGTAAGTAGGTCACAAACAATAACAACACACCGCCTCACTTCATCTATGCATCACTCCCTTAAGTTTTCTGTCTTCTTCATAAAGAACTGCTCTATCTTGATCTGGATGGTTTTCTTCTTTCTGTTCTGCAGCATCAAGTTGTAACAATTTACTGTAGATCTACCATCACTTTCCTGGCCAAATTTTGTCCGAAAATGAGCCAAATAACTCAGAATGGGGCCAGGCTTCATTTTCGAATATTATATTTCGAATAAAACCAGTTTAAGCAAAAGACAAATAAAAAATTGTATTTATGCATAAACTGCCACACACGGTCTATCAGCTCGGGACTGTCCAAGGCCCTCCCGGCTAATTTGAAACCATCATGTACGTGTAAAGTCACGTTAAATCGAGAAACCCTTGTTAGTTAAACATATCACCTTAAATATTTGCTCGTGTTAAAATGAAAACGCGTTTTTAAAACTCGTGTTAGTTGAGAGGTAACTGTACGTATAAAATAGTGCAGCGAGTGTTCACCAAGAAATATTGCATGCATTGACTGACTGCCTTGGAGAGAGCTCCAACATACTTTACCTTTTCCTTACAACTAATCCTTCTGCTTACACTGTTAATCTTTTCTCTCCGTTGGGCTTCTCTGATCATAACCTTGTTGCGTTAACCCCTCCATGGCCGAAGGCCCGGAATTTTCCGTACACCCCAGGCTGATGCCGGGGCCAATTTTTGAAGTTTCGAAAATTGATTTTTTTTTTCTTGCCATATTGAAGAGAAAGGTCAGATGCACCTAACAGTGCAAATCCCAGCTTCCTAGACGCATTTTGTAGCTTGCAATAAAGTGCGGAAGTTGCAGAGTTATCAGCAACCATATTGCCGCCCAGGGACTGCCGCATCGCAACTGGGCAGGTGTTATTTATTTATTTTTTTACCGCCCAAAACAATGCGAATGGTGCTGCAGTGTTATGCATATATGAGATATGATTATATCGAATGATTTCGTTACATAATCTGTTAGGAATGGCTGGAAAAAAAAAATGTTATGAATACATTTTCACCTTTTTGATATAAAATATGTTTATGGTAATTTCGAGTTATTTTTTACATATGCCCATGCTTGGAAAAGGGAGCAATTGAGTTGAATTTTCAGTCCTAAATGAGATAACTGCACGTCTTCCAAGGCTAGACTCTGCCGCGAGAGAATAAAGTGGAGGGTCAGTCCGATTAGCAATAAGGAAGTTGAGTCGCAGCTTCCAGCTCCCACACCACGAGCATGGCTAAAAATAGAATCGTAATGCAGTTTCAGAACTATGAATAAGTCTAATTATTACGAATACAGATACAAAGCAGAAATAAATACGTTTATAGACGGGGGAAAACGTATTTTTTCCATCATAACATGTTCATCTTTCTCTATCATTTTGCGTTCATCTCTATCATTTTGCATGTTATTTTCGCAATATATATTGCAGTCTCATAAACAGGGTGGTTGTGTGTGTTTTGCAAGGGAGGAAAAAGATTGTATATTCTTTTCTGGGTCGAGATATTGGGTGTAACAGTGTGTGTTTAGGCATGGCCACGAGCGAAAAAATCGTACATCCACTTGTCATGACAGCAGGTGCTGAACTGACGGATGATACGTGAGAGGGTGAAGTCAAGGTCAGTCTCATGACCCAGATTTTTGTTCACTTCCCGAAAGTTTTCACAGTTTTCTACAAGTTTGCATTGGATAACAGCAAACCTGAGCAAATAGGTAAAGATACCAAGACAAAAATGTATTTTTCTGTTATTATCATGTCTTTTTTGTATGTGCCTGTGTCATAAAAAAGACTTTGTAGTTACTTGTAGAGAAGTTATATATATTAGACTTGTGGACGAGCGGTTGTTATACTTGAGTAGCTTTGTAAGTAGATAATCTTTCCCATTTGTCATTTAATGACAAGGAGAATTAAAGAATAGTATGGGACTATTTTTATTTGTCTTGGAAATATTAACAAGTCTCTCACACAGAGCGAAGTATAAAGTAGAGTCCCGCTAGCTATCTCCCTATCTCTCTCTCTCTCTCTCTCTCTCTTCCAAGTTGCTAAGCCTTTCTTCCCACTCCCTGCCGCTTCTATGGCCTCTCTCCTTCTGAGCTCTCCTAAATTCTGGTGTACCAGGGGTTGTGTCACGTGTGTCCACTGTGCTTGGAAAGTTCTAGAAGCCTGTGTGTATGTGTGTATGTGTGTGTATGATCACGAGGCTTTGTTCACCTGGTGTATTGCTGACAACTAACTGCATCATCTCCTAACTGGCTACTTCCTAGTCTGTCGTCAGCTTTTCCTCAGTGTAACTTGCAAGATCATTTCCCATTCCCAGGCTCGCATAGAGCTGTCTATCTGTCTATTTATCTATCTATTTATCTATTATGATTTGTAATTATAATATGGACTCATAACACCTGTATTACTTCATAATCGTAAACAAGTGGTTGTGTGTGTTTTGCAAGAGAGGACAAAGATGATATGTTCGTGGGTCGAGATAATGGGTGTAGTTGTGCTTGTTAAAGGCATGGCCAGGAGCGAAATAATCGAAAATCCACTTATTACAGCAGCAGGCTCTGAACTGCTGCATGGGGTATATGGGAGTGTAGTGTAGGTCAGTGTGCAGACGTTCAGAACGTCAATTCACTTCCCAAAAATTGTTGCAGTTTTTTACAGCCACGCTCAAATGACGCCAGCGGCCATTTATCAGCTAAATGTCATTCAACGCCTGTGGCCACGGAGGGGTTAACCTGTCCTATCGCTCCGGTATGGCCTGTGGACCCTCCAAAGAAACGTCATCTGTGGCACTTTGGAGCTGCAGATTGGGAGACCCTCAGGCAGCACTTCTCTGATTTTCCCTGGATAGATTATTGCTTCAGTGGCTGGGAGCCATCTGGGTGTGCCTTGCGCATTACAGAGGTTATTCTCTCAGGCATGGAAGCATACATTCCTTTCTCATATACTCTGACTAATGCAAGAAAGCCTTGGTTTAATCACGCTTGTTCTAATGCTGTCCGCAACAAGGAGAGGGCTTATAAAAGGTACCGGAGCCAACCCACCACTGAATCACATCTTTTTTATGTTTCTGCCCGGAATCGCGCTAAGTCTGTTCATCGCTCTGCAAAAAATAATTTCATCCTTTCTAAATGCTCTCAACTCTCCAACTTGAATTTTTCCCATTCCTTCTGGCACCTTACCAAAAACCTTTCTAACAACTTTGCCTCATCATCCTTCCCTCCTCTTTTCTACTCTGATGGCTCTGTAGCTATTTCTTCTACTGATATAGCAGGTCTGTTTGCCCAGACTTTTTTCCTCCAATTCCATCTGACATGATTCCAGTGCTGTTCCTCCCTCACTTCCCCCTTTTGACTTTCTCATGGCTGACATTAAAATTTCTTCAGCTGATGTATTTTCTGCCATCACTGGCCTCAAAACTAACAAGGCATATGGGCCTGACGGGATCCCTCCTGTTGTTCTCAAGAACTGTGCTTCTGTGCTTACACCCTGCCTAGGTAAACTCTTTTGCCTTTGTCTTTCTACTTGTACCTTTCCTTCTTGCTGGAAGTTTGCTCTCATTCAGCCAGTCCCAAAGAAGGGTGACCGTTCCCAACCCTCTAATTATCGTCCAATTGCTTTAACATCCTGTGTTTCAAAAAGTTTTTGAGTCCATTCTTAGCAGAAAAATTTTAAAGCATCTTTCCTATCACAACCTTCTTTCTGATCGTCAGTATGGGTTCCGTCAGGGACGCTCCACTGGCGATCTTCTCACCTACCTTTCAGATTCCTGGTCATCTTCCTTTCAGGACTTTGGCGAAAGCTTTGCCATTGCACTTGACATCTCATAGGCTTTCGATCGAGTCTGGCATAACTCTTTAATTTCCAAACTGCCCTCTTAAGGTTTCTATCCTTCTATCTGTGCCTGCATCTATAGCGTCCTTTCTGGTCGTTCTATAGCTGCTGATATAGACGACCATTGTTCTACTCCTAGATCTATTAACAGTAGTGTTCCTCAGGGCTCTGTCCTATCACCAACTCCCTTTTATTCGTCAATGATCTTTTAAACTGTACATCTAACCCTATACACTCGTACGCTGATGATTCCACCCTTCACATTTCCATTCGGTTCTTGCAACGTCCATCTCAGCAGTTACTTCAACAAACAAGGGATGACGCTTTGGCACACCTAATGTCTGACTTGGCTCGTATCTCTGACAGGTAAAAATAATCTTGTTGTTTTTAATGCATCAAAGACTTAGCTTTTATACCTATCAACCTGTCATAATCTTCCACATGAGTACCCTCTAATGTTTAATAATATCCAGGTCAATCCTGCATCATTCTTGAACATGCTTGGGGTTTCATTCACTCGGGACTTATCTTGGAAAGATCATATTGCATCTCTTGTAAAATCTGCTTCCAAAAGATTGAGTATGCTAAGCCGACTCCGTGCCTTCTTTATTCCTGCACAGTTGCTGACTTTATACAGGGGTTTTATTATCCTCTGTTTAGAGTACAATTCTCATGTGTGGGGAGGCTTCCCACATACAGCTCTTCTCAATAGGGTGGAGTCAAAGGCTATTTGCCTCATCAACTCTCCTCCTCTTACTGGCTCCCTTCAACCTTTGTCTCTTTGCCGCTTTGTTGCCTATTTATCTCTTTTCTGTCGGTACTTCAATGGTCACTGCTCCTCTGAACTGTCTGCTTGCATCCCTCCACCTCTATGACGGGCGCAGAGCACCCGTCTATGGTCCTTTCACTGCAAGAAGTCCGTTCAGGGTGGAGCCCACCTGGTGAATCACCTCTAGCGATGCTGCCAAATCAACCGTAGGACATGCCTCTCTCTCTCTTATTTCCCATCTATGTGCTATTTGAAATTGTTTGTTATATTCTGTATATAGTAAAGGAAGCTATATAGTACATTGAGTATCACTTTTTAGAATCATAACAACGATATGAATGAATTCTATGACACGTGGCAGTGCTTTTTTCCCATGTTGCCACACCGTAGAGTTGCCAATTTGACCACCAGTTATCGGATTATCACTCTCTCCCTACCTACCCCCATCCTACCTGTTTCTCTCTCTCTCTCGTCAATATAACAGAAAGTTCTGATGACGAAGAAGATTATGATTAAAGATCAGAGAGAGGATTAGGCCTACAGGGGAAACCTCTTAAAAATAAAACGCGCCTAGACTTTTACCTCATAAGTGGTGTGGAAAAAAATTGTAAATAATAAATAAATATATATATATATATATATATATATATATATATATATATATATATATATATATATATATATATATATATATATATATATATAGAGAGAGAGAGAGAGAGAGAGAGAAAGAAAGAAACAGGTGTGATGGGGGTAGGTAGGGAGAGTGATAATCCGATAATTGGTGGTCAAATTGGCAACGTCGCACTCGGGGGAATTCCAACTTCTGCCACACCCTGAACGGACTTCTTGCTGTGAATGGACCATAGCAACAAACTCTTATCCCTTTGCTGTCCAACTCTCTAACGCAAGAGTTAGCCGTTACTCTCAGTCCTTCATTTATGCAACAGCTCAACTCTGGAACTGTCTCCTTCTGTCTGTATTTCCTACTTCCTATGATCTCCCGTCTTTCAAACGCGGTGTGTCCAGGCATCTCGAAATGAATGTATCTTGAATTTGGCTCTCTGTTGTATTGCTTTAGTTTCTTTCTTGGAAGAAACGTAATGCGGGCCTAGCCTTTGGTTCCTTCTTCCTCGCATTGAAGAAGAAAAAAAAAAACTAGCACAAGGATCAGAGACAACAAATACACCACACATTCACAGACTTCAGTGAAAAGGTATTGTACCAATCTCAGACAGTGCTATACTGCTTACAGTTTAGTATGATATATACACATGTTGTGCAGTGAGTGCTCATGGAGAAATCTGTCGTGTGGATTGTGTTAGGCAAACGTAGCACAAGGAGGAGAGAACAGATACGCCAAACACACTCAAACACACACACACACACACACACACACACACACACACACACACACACTACATAACTCCTCATCTTCAAACCCCTCAAGGTCAAGCCAGCAGCTCAAACTCTCTGGGGAAAGTGAGTTATCCATATTATGTTGATTTATATATTGATCTATTTCTTTATTTCTATATTTTTTTGCAAAAATAAGTTGTTATTAACATATACACATATGAGATGGAAGAATGTTCAGCTTCAGTATCAGTATCTAGCAAAAAGACTACTGGTCATGTCGAGTTTCTTAGAGTACTGTCAAAAAGCTTATGATATTTCAGATGTATACCTTGAATAAAAAAAATTAATCCTAGTGAGCAAAAATACGTAGGTGTGGGTGAGGCGTGGGAAGAGAGTGTTTTTATCTTGCTTGCAGGTGAGGATGAGTGTTCTACCTTTGTTGTCCATTTACTTGAAAAGTATTGGACATATCAATATCCTGAAAGAACCGTCATAAAGCACATAAAATTCTACTTATGTTCGTGAAATGACAATGTCATACCTTTGATAAAAAGTCGTTGTTACATATTGTAGGCGCGAATATAATGGTTACTGTGTGCGCATGATGAAAGTGCAGCACAGGCATAGGTACACAGTAGTTTTTTGCGATTTACTCAGAAACTATGAGGCACATGAAAAATCTGTGGATACTCTGAGAAAGCCCATGAAAATCTATATAAGACTATGTAATAAAAACATAACCTCTGTGAAAAAACTTTTCCAGAAGAGCTCCCTGAACAAAAAATCAGGTACCTGTAGGAGATGACTTTTAGTTTTTAGCTGTTTTCTCGAAAACTAAAAATCGTATGAAAAAAGACGCAAACTTTATTAGAAAGCTAATGAAGTTCTCTTTTTAAACATCTAATAACAACATTTTGTATGATGACAAACACTTGAGCTATGATGTTGGGAAGTGAGAGTGACATTGCAGAATGTTATTGACACCAGCCTAATGTACAGTACTTTTATTCATACTTTTTTTTTTTTCTTTTCTTTTTTTGCTTATTGGTTAGAACAAAAATCAATGAATAAGATGATGTAGTTTTTATGGCAATATATATATATATATATATATATATATATATATATATATATATATATATATATATATATATATATGTTTGGGTAGCGAAAATACATGTTTTCATAGGTGCGTGGGGGGGGGGGGCTGGAAGAGAGGGGGGTGGAATAAAATCATAAGCCAGAATACTTGCCAAAACTTATCATGCGTGAAGGGATTAAGGGAGGGGGTGGGGTAGGAGTAGTGGCCAAGTCAAACTGCATGATAACAGTCTTGTGGTAGTTGATGCCGACATTATTTTACGGTGTCCATTCCAGGAGACTGTTAAGATTTTGCCGCAAAGTGAGGTAGTCTGGGATGGGGTTGGTGTTATTGACTGCTATGGTGATGGTAGAGTCATCAACATATCTCCATCAGTGTCAGTGAGGGCGTAGTTGATTAGGATAAGGAAACAGAATGGTCCCATCCGGTCACCTGTGGCACACCACAGGTGAGGGAATGGAAGCCGGAGGTAACCCAACTGGGCCAAACAGCTTGTTCTCTGTCACTCGAAAAGTTGGCAAGCCAGGGAGTGAGATTCGGTCTGACACCAATTTTCATTGCTTTGTTCACTACTGTGGTGTGGTTAATGAGGTCAAATGCTTATGTGAAGTTGATGAAAGTGGTTGCAATGGAAGTTTTTCCGCTTTTCTAAGCTGGTGGAAATAAAGTCTAGCTGGCTGATTAAGCAGTGGGTGGTGGAAGATGTCTTTATGCTGCCCAGTTGCTCTGTAACTATGTTTTTGTGCTGTCTTCATAAATTCATTTGGCAACAAAGCTCTCATAAAGTAGACTGGATATAAAGGTGATGGTGATTGGGTCGTTGAAAGTGGGTGGGTTAGGAAGTTTGGGTATGGCTATAACTTTCTTCCAAGTGGATGGTGATTTGGACTGCTGAATGGAAGCACTGATGATGGAACCTACAGTCGTTCTATTTTATCAAGGCAGTTTGGGTCGGGCTCTCTGGGACCTCACTCTGTTAGCTCTGTTGCCACATCGTCGCCACATACGTGCGCTCTCTCTCTCTCTCTCTCTCTCTCTCTCTCTCTCATATTATATATTAACTACTACTAATTGTATTTTCTTAATTTTTTCTCTTGTTTTCGACTTTTTTTCCACACCAACCCTGAGGTAAAAGTCTATAGGTGCGTTTTTTTCTTCTTTTTTTTTTTAATAGCTTCCATGGGGGGAGACTGACCGAGTATGACCCACTCACGCAGGGCTGTCCCTCGTGTCACCACCTGACAACGTCTCAAAGGCAATGCTGACAAGTCGTATGAGATTTATACTATACTGCAGCTTTTTCACTGAATTACATCTATACAGAGTGTTTAAAATTCATTTATAAGTAGTTACTAGCTTAAAATAGGAGAGTGAGAGAGAGAGAAAGAGGTGAACACAAATAATTACACGTGTGTCGGCGGCGATGTGACAACAGAGCTAACAGTGTGAGGTCCCAGAGAGCCCGACCCAAACTGCCTTGATAAAATAGAACGACTATAGTGGTTTAGAAAATTCTGTAGCAAACTCTTTTAACAGCTTCACTGGTTGATCCAGTGGTATGTCTGATATCATGTTCTGGTAGATGTTCGAATTTTCTTTAAATGTCGAGTTAAACGTCGAGTGGGGGAGGTGCAGGAGTTAGAATGGAGGCGGGAAGAAGGATGGGGTCCAGTCTGGGGAGGCACTGGCAGATAGAAGCATAATGGGTGTTAATGGCTTCAGCTGCATCTGGGATGGTTAAACTGTTGGTACAGGAGATTCACCCATACCATTGGCTTACATTAGTGTTTTTAACCCGTAAGATACATAGTTCGATCGATCGAACTTCCCTGAAAACCTGTATATGGAGCCGATTTTTTGACTTTTACAAGAAGTAAAAATGTTTTTGCCCAAGGTTTAGAGCTTGAATTTACACACCATATGCCCAAACCAAAGCTATTTTAGACCAACTGGTTCATAAGTTATAGCCTGTCAAAGCTGAAAAAAGTTACCCTTCCAGGTGGGGCAAATTCAGTTTTCTATGCGCCCCCACCCCATTCCTCCCTCATTCCTCCCCCCCCAATGACCTTCCTCACCCCCTCCCATCACTCTCCCTCTCTTCCTCCCCTCTTCCCCTCCTCCCCTCCCCCCTAACCCGACCCTTCAGAATTTTCCAGCTTATTATTTTTTTTTTTTTTGAAACAGTAACATGCACAATAATTACGGTGGTGTTCCTCACTCACTCGCAACACCCTTCCACCCCAACACTTCTCCCCTCCCCATCATCCCTCCCCCCGTCCCCTTCTCTCAGAGTTGTGTAGGTGTCAAAAAAAAAAAAAAAATGAAAAAACATACTTTCTATGTTTTGTGCATCGGTGTATGCAATTACACAAACAATAATCTGGTACTGAATGAAAACACGCAACATGAATATTAACAATGAGGTATAATACTCTAGACGGGGGAGCGAGGGGGTGAGAGGTAAGCGGACGGCATACTACAGGGGGTGGGGGGTGGGGGTGGTGTGAGGAGATGCCTGGAGGGGTGGTATGGGGGTACAGAGGTGGGAGACAAACACCACAAGACCAAAAGGGCAGGCAGAGAGGGAGTACAGGGGGTAGAGGGTGGGTAGGGGAATATAACTCTCCCCAGGGAGACTGGGGGGGGGGGAACCACAGTGGCGTGATGGAGGATGGTGGGGGAGGGGGAGGGAGGGAGCAGGAGGCGGTCAGAGGTGTGGAAGGGAGAAAGGGAACAAAGGTATTGGGGTAGAGGAAGGTGGTGAGAGGGTGGTGGGGGAATCAACCCCCTCCATGGGTAGGGACCCAGATCCTCCCCCCTCCCTACTCAGGACTTAGTTCTCATTTTTTTGGATCGATATATGTCACAATCAGGCCGAAGCCTAGCATCCACAGTTATTTACAATGGCTCTTCTATTGATCACATTCAGCATCTAGCATAATTCTCTAAAAGGATCGATCGATTCTGTTAGTACTTAAGGGGTTAAGTGTTTTTATCTTGCTGGCATAGAATCTTTTTGTCAACCTAGTTTCGCGGATCACTGCATTGTGGAAAGACTGATAGAATACTAGATTACTGTTTTGCTATGCTTGGTTACATTGGTCCATAAATCGTTTGATGTGTGGCATGATCCGGAGGACATCATTGGTGTAGATCATAATGGTCTTCTCTGGGAAGAAGTGGTAGTAGGCTGTGGTACAGGATGAATGGCAATTTTGCCACTTCAGATCAACATCATTAACTGTCAAAACTTCTGTACAAGGATATGTGATCCATTCTCCGAACAGCTGGACAGATGACTAGCGTAGTGGTCTGTATATTCGTATTATGGTTTTATGCACCTAGGATGCTGTGAGTTATGGAGACCAGAGTATGGATGCATGCCTCCTACATCCAAATGGTGACATGCACCATCGTAGGAGGTATCAACCTGCAAAGTCCATAAGAATTAGGCCAAATATGTTATCCTCATACGTGAGAAAATAAACGACCTGTGTAAGATGAAGCTGAGCCTGGAGATCTGAGGTGTCTAATAAACTGAAGTCTCATCAAATGACGAGTTTTGTGGTGGTATATCTAAATTTAAGTTGGTCTGTAGTGTCAATCAGGTGGTGTAGCAAAGATCCTTGGTGGGAACACGAGGTGGGTGATATACAATGCAGCACATAATTAAGGTGGCATGGCAAGGGGTGTGCGGCAAGGTTACACGTACCCACAAAACCTCCAGTTCAGCTTGAACTGTAATATTCAAAGGGGATGGGCACGGTGCAGTGTTCCAAACAAGCAGCACCCTTCCACCTCTCCATGTTGTGCATAGATTATGAAGTAAATCGTAGTTTTGGACGTGCATGGTGTCCAGCAGAATTTGTGATGCCATTGTGATGGCAACAATACTAAGATGTGTGGTAGAAATCACTGTGGTCAGTTCATCCAGTTTATTGTTCAAGGATGTTACATTCGAAACTTTTATTGTAGGAAAAGTGTACCTTGATGAGATACCGCAAAATGCTTGTATGGCTTGGAGGTGACGGATTTTATCTTCCTATTGGTTGTTTTAATTGGCTTGATGTGATGAACTTTGCTTCCTCGCTTTCACCCAAAGGCATGAAACAAATTGTGTGTGTGTGTGTGTGTGTGTGTGTAACCACCTTGTTGTGGTGGGGGCTTGCATTCTCTGTAAATCAGGTGAGTCTAAACTGCGGGATGGGATATCCTTCCCCCCCCGGATTCAGGAGAAGGAAAGCATTACTCATGCCGAAGGGGCCATCAGTGAGGGATCAGACTAAGTATTCCCACGGCCAATTCCACAAGGCCTCTAGTTGTGGTAAGCCCCATCACCATCCCCACCTAGTTATCGGGCCAACCCAATCATCCATTTCAATTCCACAAGAGCCATAGTGATGGTATAGCCCTCCCCTAGCATGGTATTGTCTGACACCAACAGCGCGCTCCAAAGTCGCATCGGTTGGTAGCCCTGGAGGTGAAATGTTTACCACCCTGAGTAGGTCCAAGCAGGACGAACGTAAACAAAGCACAGCTGACGGCCTGACTTTGCTCACGTGAACATGGAGGATCACAACAAAGAGAAGTCTCCCCCATTAAGTTACGACCAGAAATTAACTCTGGTCAAATTAATAAAAGCTAAGCCAGTAATCCTGGATAAAAGTGGGGACTTTACAGCCACCACCAAGAAGAAATTGGCGTGGGACTCTGTGATGCAGGGCTTCAATTCAGCTTATCCCCTGCTGCAGCCGAGGACGACCACACAGCTGAAACGTGCTTGGGAGTACATAAGAACAAAGTAAGTTAGAATCTATTTTTGTGTTGAAAGTATAATAGGCAAATAAAAACAGGGCACAATGTAGGGGTAAATATTGCCGTTTCTTAATTTTTTTTTTCCAGTTAAGTTTTTTTTTAGTTCATTTGAGTATTTTGAGGCCTCATTTGTTGTGCAAATGAATAATAACCGTAATATGACTGTAGTTACCTCCTAACCCTGTGGGAGCTCTTGATTGCCACCTAACCAAAATAATCTAATCTAACCTAACCTAATCTAACCATCTCTAGCCAAACCAAACCTAACCTAACGAACCCTAACCTAACCTGACTTAACCTAACCAAACCTAACTGTAATAAAAAATATTAAAAATAGAAATATTTGCACACGAAAAAAAACAAAAAAAAACAGGCATACACTGTATGATAGCACCAATCCATTGGGTATGGTAAGATTGTCCGCTAAAGAAACGGCAATAAAGTCAATAAATACCAGTGTAGGTATGCTAGCTTATAGATACAGGATGATACAAGCACAGGACCATTTGAAATACTGGTATGCTTTGTTGGTAAATTTTTACAAGTACACCACCTCCAGTTTTTTCGATGAAACGTGTTTGTTTTTTCCCTACTATTTTCCATGTGATTCATAAAATTTTGACAGACATTTGGTATGGAAATTTGGTTAGGTTAGGATGATTAAAAGTACCATTTCAGCTTTAAAAGAGTGTCAGAATCTCATGAATAAAATGAACATAGTAGGAAATGAACATAGGATGGGCCAGGGTGTTTTCCCAAGGTGAGGTGCAGGGAAAATTAAGTAGATTTGGCTCCCTGGCACATACCTGGGGTGCACAGTGCCACCACATGTAGGCTCCTCATCATTGCTGCATTTGTACGTAGTAGACTGAACTATTCACAAAAATTGTGATTCCATATTTAGATACAGTTTTCAGTGGTTAGGTAACAATAGGTTATGAACAATTTTATGCCATAATATTGTACAAGCTACAAATTTTCACGTTATTTTCAGAGTGAAAAAAGATAATGCAGATTTTGTGAAAAAGAAGATGGCGATGATTTTGTGAAAAAGAAGATGGCGATGATAGATGATAGAACAAGCGATGATAGAAGGGCGATAAGCGATAGTACAAAAAATTGTTATATTAGTAAAGTAAAGAGTTTCCCAGTTAGTAATAAAATAAATAACAGCAAATGCCAAGGTAGAGGCATAACTACTAGTAATAATCTGAAAGTGTACTACACAAACAGCCGGAGTTTACGTAATAAAATGGATGAACTGAGGGCTTTAATTTGTACAGAGAAAATAGACATTGCCGTTATTAGTGAAACTTGGATGAATACAGACACTCGAGAATTTTTAGCAGAATATCAGATAAAAGGCTATAATATTTTTGTGTCAAACCGTCAGGGAAGAAAGGGGGGAGGGGTAGCTATTTATGTAAAGGATTCATTAGTCTGTTATAATAAAGAAGACATTAAAGTAAATAGGGACACAGAAAGTGTCTGGGTTGAAATTAGTAACAATAGGGAGAAATTAGTCTTAGGAGCAATTTACAGATCTCCTAAATTAAGTAGAGCTGATAGTAAATACCTTTGGGAGGAAATGAGGAAAGCATCACAGTCCAGCTTAGTAATAATTGTAGGGGACCTTAATCTGCCAAGGATAGATTGGAGAATTCAGACAGGAGATGCAGAGTCAGAGGAATTTCTAGAGGTAGTACAGGATAATTTCCTTTATCAGTATATAAGGGAGCCCACCAGAGGTAATAATATACTAGATTTGGTTTTAGCTAATAAAGAAAATATCATTAGCGATATACAGGTTGGTGGACGACTTGGTAATAGCGATCATGAAGTAATTAAGTTCAAATTTATTTGGGATGTCTGTTCCACTGAAAATACCTCCACCGTTCCTAATTTTCGTCTAGGAGATTTCGATGGCTTAAGAGCTTATTTTCGAACGGTATTCCACAGGGAGATTAGCTATTGGAGGGAATGCCAGGTCAGTGTGGAATCCCAGGTCATAGATCAGGCGCAGGAAACACCTGGGGATGTCCGTCAGGTGTCTGTGAGGGAGGAGGTGGTAGATAGGAATGTAGTCCAGGTGACGGAAATTAACTCGGCTACAGTACCAAGCAGACGTTCAACCAGTGAGAAGTATAACGAGTTAATAAATATAATACACGGAGGCCAAGATAGATATATTCCTTCAAAGCCGTTTAGAACTAATAATTCGGAACCTAGATGGTTAAACAACAGATTAAAATCTCTCATAGGCCAAAGGAAAGGAATATATAGAAAAATAAAACGTGGAGAGGAACACTTACGTAACCGGTACACAATTTTAAATAGAGAAGTAAAGAGGAGATAAGAAAAGCAAAGAGAAGTTATGAAATTAAGGTTGCCAGTGAATCAAAAGAAAACCCCAAGGGTTTTTATCAAATGTACCGAACGAAAAATAAAGATAGGATAGGACCACTCAGAACAGAATCAGGTGACATTACCAGTGAAGATAAAGAAATGTGCTCCATCCTAAATAATTATTTCATATCAGTATTCACCAAGGAAAATCTAAGCCTGGTCCCTCAAGCAGCAAATATTTACCATGAGAATACAGAAAATATTCTTAGTAAAATAACCATTAGTAAGGAGGACGTATTGAAAGAAATTAATAAGTTAAAACCTCAAAAATCGCCAGGTCCGGACGATATATATGCAAAAATTATAAAAGAAACCAAAGAAGAATTATGTCAGCCACTTTTAACGTTATTTAATGACTCTTTAAGTTCAGGAGAAGTTCCAGAGGCGTGGAAAACCGCAAACGTAGTGCCCATCTTTAAAAAGGGTGATAAATCAGCTGCGTCGAATTATCGTCCGATAAGTCTAACGTCAATAGTAGGAAAAATGTTAGAGACAATTTTGGCAAATAAGATTAGAGAACACTTCGAAAGATTTAATCTTATAAACGAAAGTCAGCACGGATTCAGGCAAGGACGATCCTGCCTCACAAATTTGTTGTCATTCTACTCGGAGGTCTATGAGGCAGTAGATAGCGATAAAGCTTACGATGTTATTTATCTGGACTTTAGTAAAGCTTTTGATAGGGTCCCACACGAAAGGTTAGTTAGAAAGGTTCGAGCACACGGTATAGACGGCGATATCTTAAAATGGATAGAATCCTGGCTGAAAGGACGAAAGCAGAGAGTATTAATAAATGGAACTAAGTCGGACTGGGGATTAGTAACTAGCGGTGTACCACAGGGTTCAGTACTCGGTCCCTTATTATTTATCATATATATAAATGATCTAGACTTAGGAGTCAATAGCAGCATCAGCAAATTTGCCGACGATACAAAAATAGGGCGTATCATTAACTCTACTGACGATTGCCATAACTTACAGAAAGACCTCGATACATTGTCCAAATGGTCTAAAACTTGGCAAATGGAATTTAACGTTGAAAAATGTAAAGTACTTAACGTAGGCAAGACCATTGGAGATACTAAATACAGCTTAGATAACAAAGAAATTAGCAAATCGGAATGCGAGAGAGATCTAGGAGTTATGATTAGTAACGACCTTAAACCTAGGCAACAGTGTATTAATGCGAGAAATAAAGCAAATAGGGTCCTAGGATTTATTTCGAGAAGCGTGAGCAATAGATCATCTAAAGTAATACTAAAACTTTATCTAGCATTAGTAAGGCCACATTTAGACTACGCAGTACAATTCTGGTGTCCTTACTATAGAATGGATATTAATTCGTTAGAAAATGTACAGAGAAGAATGACTAAAATGATACATGACGTCCGGAACCTGTCATATGAAGACAGACTGAAAAGACTAAGTCTGCATTCGCTAGAGAGGCGTAGAGTAAGGGGAGACTTAATTGAGGTGTTTAAGTGGATGAATGGTATAAATAAGGGAGATATTAGCAAGGTACTTAAAGTGAGCATACAGGATAGAACTAGAAATAATGGTTTCAAACTAGAAAAATTCCGTTTCAGTAAGGAAATCGGTAGAAATTGGTTTGGTAATAGAGTAGTAGACGAATGGAATAAGCTACCTAGTAAAGTAGTTGCTGCCTCTTCCATTGAGAGTTTCAAGCATAGGCTAGATAAGCATATGACAAATAAGGGGTGGATATAGAATAAAGAAAATCTTATAACCAATACTAATTCAAAAAATTTTCTTTTCAGGTTACACTATGATAGTCTCTATTCTCCTTTCACACTTTCCTGTAAAATGTCCACGCCAGTTTTTCTATACGGCGTGGTGTTCTTTCTGACTTTTTCCTGCCGGCTTCGGCTGGAGAGTTTGGAGGGCGGGGGAGAGCCTTCTTCTTTGCTGTCCTTATCTCATTCTAGTAGTTCAGTTACTCTTCTAGGAGCTGCCTAGCATGGGCCAACCGGCCTACTGCAGTTATCCTCTCTTCTTATGTTCTTATGTACTGGTGGAGGACCCCCGCCAACTCCACCCAAGATTACGGAACTCTGTATACTGGTGGCCGATTTGATCCATCTGGAGCTTGGATTTGCGGAGGTGCAGTATGATAGCGACCTTCGGGCTGATCCTTCACCACTTGTCGTTCAGGACACTGATATTGGTTAGTAATGCCAAGAGCTTGATTATAAATTATTTTCAGATTTTTTTTTTTTATAGCTGTTTCATGCTAAAACCTTTATTGCTCGAACATTTTCTTAAAGTTCTGGACAGTAATGCAGAAATGGGTAAAGGTTATTTCAGCCTATGTACCCTTTACATCTCCACATGCAAATGTGTGGCTGCATAGTAATACTCCTGTACTGACAGATCCGGTGTGTAAATGTGTGTAGTACACAAGTGTGTTCTGTAGTGATTTTGCCCTTGTGTTTTAGCCATTGCCAGTTTTCTATGTAGTGCACGTACAATATTTTGAACATACAAACAAAGGACAACACTGCATAGGAAGATTATTACTTAATACCTATTTACACTGTACTGTAATACATATGACGACTGTGACAAATGTGTACAAAAGTTCATATTATTAGTTAATTTCATAAATCTACCTGCTTAGGAGTCAAAGCAACGAAAAAAGACCTGCTCCAACCTGGATGCAGTGCTTATGAAGTGGAAATGATGGCACCAATGCAATATGTCTAATTTCAGAGTGGATGCCTGATGATGATGATGATCCCAATATCACACAAGTGGACTGGATAGAGGAGCAGACAGACATGCCAGTCCAGATGAGCTCCTGCAAACCTGGTCCATCTTCATCATCATCATTATCAGGGGCATCAACAAGCACCGAGACACCAACATCTGAACCAGCAGTACCTAAAACTGCTCCCCGCGGATCTTAAATGGCAGTAGCAGGAAACGTAGCGAGAGGCAAGTTTTCCTGGGTCCGGAAAGGATGAACTGTATAAATCATTGAGAACTGGCCAGGAAGAAGTAAATCAGGAAATAGTGACACAAGTTAGAAATGTAGGAGAGGCAGTTGTAGAGGTGTGTAATGAATTAAAAGAGGTCCTAGGGCTAGCTAAGACATTTTTAAAACAGAAATTAGAAAAAACTGATGTAAATACTACAGAATAAATGAAAGTTTACTCCTGAAACAGATATTTCAGTTGTATCCCAAATATATACAGTACTATACTTTCAGTTATCATAATATACACATGATAAGAATATCTTTTTTCAACAGTACCGATATCGGCTATATACAGTATTATGTATGAAACTAAAATGCTCTCTTCTCTCGGTTCGGCTTCCCGTCCCGAGGGGTGCAGAGCAAGTGGTTAGGTTCGTTTCTCAACTGGAGTTAGGAGGATGAATGCAAACACTGGGAGACCGTACCACAATTTGTATTGGTTAGAATTACAACAGTGGAGTGAAGTACACTGCTACAAAAACAACAACCATTCCACTCTATTAATAATGAAAATAAAAATTTCTCTTAAAAAAAAATCTTGAAACATGACAGCCTGTAGTGATACAAGTTAGCAAAAGGCTGAAACATGAACACAGTTACAGTACCGTATTAAAAGTCACATGAAGACATGTCCAGCACTTGGTGTTAAGAAAAGTGCACTGAAAAAGTTCAATATACTGAATAATTATGAAAAATTACTGATGATATGTCATCATACTAAATACATAAAGTTAGTGAAGATATATAAAAGTACTGAATAATTAAGACATGCTATCATCAGCCAGGTCTGCATTACTATATACTGTATTCCTTTTACCTATTTACCCTGGGTCCCTGGAACCACTGCTCAATTACTCTGTTTCTCACTAGTACCCCAGCCTCCGCTTGTTCTCCATTGTTGCCCTCTCTCCTGCCTTCCAGCTCCTCTACCTGCAATGGTTCTTCAGGTTCTGGCAGCTGCACCCTTCTAGTGATGGCAATGTTATGCAGCACAGCACAAGCCATAATTATTGCCCGTGTTGTTGAAAGTTTTGTGCGGATTGGGATGCTTAAAATGGCAAATCTCCTTTTAAGCACCCCAAAAGCACGTTCCACAACATTTCTAGTTTTTGCATGAGCAGCATTGTACCTCCTCTGTTCTTCACGTAGATTGCCTGTATCTGGAACTGGGGTTAGTAAATACGGCCTGCAAGGGTATCCACTGTCTCCTAACAAATACCCTCTATATCCCCCTCCTTCTAGCCTGGCACACAACCTTGAAGAATCAAAATTCTTGCATCATGTGTACTACCCGGCCAACTAGCAACAATGTTGACAAATTTCAAATCTGCATCACAAGCACCCTGAACATTTATAGAATAAAATCCTTTACGGCACCTGTAATACTCTGCCGCAGGGCCTCCTACACTGATAATAGGGACATGGGTTCCATCCACACAAGCAAGAACCCCTGGTAGATGAGCTATCTGAAAGAACTTCTGGCTGTACACATGCTCAGTGGCTGGGGTTGGAAAGGTGATGTAGTCCGGTGCCAGGTGTGCGATCAGCCTTGATATTCGTGCGACACTCCTACAGGCAGAAGAATTTGCCATAGTTAGCAAGTCTGCCAGACAAATCTGAAAACTGCCAGTAGCCAGGTACCTCAGTGTCACAAGAACTTGTAGGTGCAGGGGTATACTCCAGTCTAAAAAGGAGAGAACAGAATGGGTAGGTAGTACATTTAACACAGGAACCATTGACAGTATATAGCTACCTGAAGGAGTTTTGTAGACTAGTATAACTAAATGTATTTTGCCAGAACAAATTGAAAAGTTGAATGCTAAACATTAAATAGTAATGAATTAATTATGAGACTAAGATGACAGTTGTGGGTGTTATACTGGTATAGTTCATGCTTATGCACATTACTACAGTATCCTCTACCTAAAATGTTCTGGTGTATAATTTGGGATGCACTTAAGATTTTCAAGAAGCTTAGCATTCCAGCATTAATGGGTTACATTTGTGGTTACAACTGTGAACAAAACATCCTATAATAACACACACAATAAATAAAAAGAGGGAAATATACCTTTTCCTGGTTGAGGTCTTGGTGCACGAGGTCTTATTTCCTCAATAAGATCGTGTACACAATCTTTGGGAACTCTAAACCGTTTGATGAATTCATCATCACTGACAGATGTAAAAGGATCACTCCTATCTCTCAGGACAACCCTTGGTACTCTCACTTCTATTTCTTCCAACTGTTCAAGTTGCCGGAGTTGAAGATTTTGTATAGCAAACATCGTGATCTGTAAGAAAAGGTTAGGTTAGGTTAGGAAATGAATGTCAAAATCAACCAAAAATCATTAAAAAAAAAAAAAATAGGAAAAACAGTATTTTCACCTCAATTATATGGCTTAACCTATCTAAGCTAACCTAATATGGCAATCATTTCCAACGGAAGAACCATAGGAAAAATATATTCACCATCCATTACGGTATGAGAAAGGTGTATTAATATAGATTTACCGATAATGCTAGTCCAGTTATTATAATACACTTGTCAAACATGCTCATAGCTACAATTTGTGTGGCACATTACCAGTAGCTACCAAACTTGGCTTAGGTCATAAGTCCCATTGTCATCTGTGGGGTTTATACACCGTGTATCCCATTTTCGAAACCTAACCTAACCTATTTTAGATACAAAAGCTGCTTATAGGCTCTCTCCATAAATATCAATTTTCACAAGAAATACCATGTAAAAAATCAAGTTGGAATCAATTTTTACGTTTATTCTGGAAGTTCACAAGGACGAGCAATCTCATTGAAATATGTTTTTCTGACGGTTTTTAATGTGCTTTGAACGATTCTGGTATTCATTTCCATTGCAAATTATTTTTATTTTACTCTTAGGTTAGGTTAGGTTGAAATCAAGTTATTTATATAGCTTTTGATGTGTTCTGAATTATTCTGACCTTCATTTTTATTGCAAATCACTACTTTTTGTGATTTTCCTCACCCAAAACCCCTGAGTTGCAACCCCTCCCCCATTATTGTTGGGGAAGGGGGTGTTGGATATCTCAACAAGTACCGTACTGATTTAGGTAGAAATGAAAGTCAGATTCGTTCAAAACATATAAAAATCCATTGGAAAACACCTTGGTTTTACCTAATAAGTCCCTGTGCTCATCTACAAAAATACCAAATTTGTGGTACCAGTACTGTGTATACCGGTAAGAAAAACCAGTTCTCAGGTTCAGGAGCAGTGTTCTGTGCGACTACAGCCGTAATTTCCCTATGCAACCTGTACTATGATAATAGATAACAAGTAAACAATTCACACTTACCGACTATTGGGGTCAGAATAATTCCAGTGATTTTCCCAACTTTGTTGGTCCGCCGAGGTTTGTTGTTGTTGGTGGTGGCAATTTCTGAGGAGTTGTAGATGTTCTCCTAAAACACAGAGAAGGGCGTAGCAAATGAACAACGTCTGTTTACCTACATGTTTTTTTTTTTTTCTCGCTGAAGTTATACAACAAGAAAATACTTTTTACATACTTCAAAACCGTATGAAATAAAATTCTGTTCCACGATGCACTGTTGGGAGTAGGTAGACATCCCCAGAATTCCATCCCTAAAGTTCCAATATTGTGGTAAGGGCTGATACCAAACCGAACGCTGTGAGGTGGGCAAAATGTCTTGTGGAACGCAAATGTTCGGGATGGAAGCGTCTTGGTGTTAGGGATCCCCGATACAAGGCCTTGTGGAATTGGCGGCCAGGGCCAGTGGCTTGTGGGTTGCCCTTGGATGGGTTAGGTTACGAAAGTAAACCCCGAGCAAAAAATCCAGATCTCCTGGTAGATTCCTGCTACCCTGCTCAGTAAATGGTCATCATGAATCTTCATGCCATCATCATAGGCTGAGAAGGGTCAATTCATGTGGTAGTAAGGACTCCATACCTTCATCATCACACCAAATCCATTCATTACCCAATTCCAATGCTATACTAAGCTCCCATTCAATCCTATCATCAATATCAAAAGACTTATGGTGACAGGATAAGGAGGCGATTACAGGTCATGGATGTTGCTGGAAGTCGCTAGCTTGAGTCCTGCATATAGGTGGCATTGGCCCAGTGGTTGCTGCTATGATCAGGGCTCCCACTTCACTGTTGCCACATTTCTCCAAACAGCTGCTTAAATTTCCCTAGATTTGGTCAAAATTCCCCAAATAATTTTCAACAGATTTTTCATTGCATAATGCTAGAAAAGGTTTCACTTAACATTTACACAGTGTCTAGGCCAAGTACTCAGTGATTATGGCTGTTGAGTGGCGTTCAGTTTCAGCAGCCTACTGAAAGTTTCTAATATTCGTTTACTCATTTGCCAAAAATTATGGTAGGCTAATTCTCTTTTTCCTGCCCACTATCATGAAAGAATAAATCCTAAGCTGGTATAATGAATAAAACGATTGTTCCGCACGGTTCTTAGCTTGACTTAACTTACTGATAATATTAACCCATACACCGCGGGCATGTTTCCCAATGTTTTGCGTCTCCAGCGGGGTTATTCGGGCTCCAACAGACTCTCGAAAAATATTTGCCAAAAATCAGTTATTAGTCCTAGAATATTAAAATTAAATATGCATATGGCACATACCTTCAGCTTTCTCCTGGGATGTTTGTTGAGCCTTCTTCGATTACCGTAGGACTTGTGGAGACCTCTGAAATTGGGTAACGAAGTCTCCACTTTACACTTCCCGACAACCCGTAATATGATTACCACATCCAGATATTAACACTATAAACACTACTTTATGATTATCAAGTAGTTTGGGATCCATACTCCAAATAAAAACCTCTGTGAAAGCAATGAAAATTATGAGCACGTATGACCTTCCCACTTGAGCAAGTTCGCTGTTGGTATTCTGTCATTTATTATTCATAAAACCCCTCACACTTTATATTTCTATTACTATATAACACTTATATATTGTGGAAAGTGTTAAGAATATATGGAGTAGATGGGAAGTTGTTGAATGCTGTGAAGAGTATGTACGATGGTGCGAAGGCTGCAGTGCGTGTGGATGGTGAACTAAGTGAATTTTTTCTCTTTGAAAGTTGGTTTGAAACAGGGATGTGTCATGTCTCCATGGTTGTTCAATCTGTACATGGATGGGGTAATAAAAGAGGTACAAGGTAGGGTAGTGGATGTTGGAGTGGCCCTGGTGAGAGAGGATAGTGTTTGGAAACTCCCTGTACTGTTGTTTGCAGATGATACTGTGTTGTTGAGTGAAGACGAAGGGGAGCTGCAAGGCTTGGTGGATGAGTTTGAGAGAGTGTGTAAGAAACGGAATCTAAAGGTGAATGTAGGGAAGAGTAAAGTGATGGTCTTTGAGAGAGGTGAAGTTAGTGAATGTACAGCGAGGTTGGATGGTGAGGAATTGGAAAATGTGAGTACGTTTAAGTACTTGGGTAGTGTGATGAGTAAGGATGGAGGTTTGGAGGGTGAAGTGCTTGAAAGGGTACAGCAGGGAAGAAAGGTTGCTGGTTCTTTGAAAGCAATGATAAGAAACAGGGAAGTGAGCATGGAAGTGAAAAAGTTACTACATGACAGTATTGTGATACCAACTCCAACGTATGGAAGTGAAGCTTGGAGATTGTTGGAAGGACACAAGTCAAGAGTGAGAGCAGTGGAAATGAGTTATTTAAGAGGAGCCTGTGGAGTCGCGTGGAAAGACAGGCTGACGAATGAGGATATAAAGGAGCGTTGTGGTGTGGATGTGGATATGATGGGAAGCGTTATGAGGAACACACTGAGGTGGTTTGGCCATGTGGAGAGGATGGAGGGTGAAAGACTGACGAAGAGAGTGTATGTGAGTGAGGTAGAGGGGGGAAGAGGGAGGGGGAGGCCGAGGATGAGATGGAGGGATGGGGTGGAGAGGTATATGAGAGAGGGGGGTGTGAGTTGGGAGCAAGGCAGTGAAATGGCGGGGGACAGGGCGACTTGGAGGCGGTTTGTTTGTGGCCACCCCAAACGGGATTGAGGCGTCTGGCAATAGATAGATAGAAAGATAGACTTATATATATCTACAGTCTTTATCCATAAGTTTCCTTCAGTAGTATTAGTTTATTGGCACTGTAGGGATTCAATTTCTTTCAGTAAAATACATAGCATTCACTTTCTCGTCCTGTATACTAGCACTGAGAGTGAATGTCACTTTCACCTTCACTCTCATAACTCATAGTATTCAGACATGCTAGAGTGAAACTTTCACTTTCATTACTCAAAGGGTATATACTCGTATTCCTATAATACTACTCATTTACATTTCTATTTAAGTTCTCTGTTTTAATTACGTTATTTACATTTCTATTTCATTTACACTGTGTTATGCACTGTCACTTGAAGTAACTTATAAAACTATTTTCCACTGTTCACGTATATTTACATTCATTACTTTCTCTTGCTGTTTACACATTATTTACACATTATTTACAATTCCACTTGCACTGTTTTACTCAATAGAAAGATCGTAGTCACTCTTTTATCAATTGTCAGCCCTTTACCTCTTTTCACACGAGGTTTAGTAGGGGGTAAAGGTCACAGGGCCCTTTGCATGGGGGTGAGAAGTCCCTGAAGTTAGCAAGAGCAAACAGACGTACCTCCACATTGGAAGATGAGAGTGAACTGATAAGGGTGGGCCGGGGTGGTGGCCTACCTAGGGAAATGCATTACTGCCAACGTTAGCCTCTTGACAGCAGCTAATATATAGCAGTGAAATGATTGGCAGGAAATCTAGACAATATATTATAAATTAGGTAGTTCCAGGTGAATGTAAATATCTCTTAGGCTTCTCCCTTCCCTCCTTATATGTATATTTATTACGAAAATAGATTATACGGCATATTTCAAGGGGAAATAAACAGCGAAAATTAGCAAACGAGTGCACGTCAGGTGTTGTCAGGTGATAATTAGCCAATTCCAGGTGTATGGCACTCTCACTTACCTTATTTCTTTCTTGTATATATTATTTGGTATAAGAATAGGGCATAGGGCTTATTTCAATGGATGAAATCAGTGAAAAATTCCAGGGAAGATTTACTTAGCGTAGCATGGCCAGACAGGCGAGAGGATAGGGTAATGGAGGGGGGGTAGGGAGGGGAATCAAGAACGGGGAGAAATGGCTAAATTGTCAACAATGGATGGGAGTACAGATGGACATTGGCAGTACTGATAGATGATACAAGCCACCACTTGGAAGCCCGGGTGAATTCAAAATAACGCAGAATCACAAAAGTGACGCCCCGCGGTATGATCCCTTGCTCCCAAGCGTCACAAAAGTGACGCCCCGAGGTTAAGGGGTTAAAAAACACATGGGCCCAAACTCCTTACTCTACAGTCTACTGTGTGAAAATTAGCAGAGGCTCCAAAAATTAGCAGAGGTTCCAACTTCTAATCCTAATCCATATCAATCTTCACCGTGTATATTATACACAGACAAGTCATTATTCATATTCTTTTCACTTTTTGCATCTTTATCAACTGCAACATAACTGAGACCAGCACTACATTATTACTTGGATCTTAGAATATCATGAAAAAATGAAAAGACGCTAAGCTCACTTACCACGTGACCCACACACATTATACAACACTAACGATGAGGCCGACCTGCTCAGCTGAGGGCACTCAGTGCAAATGAGCCTAAGGCAAATCACCGGTGACAACAGATCCATTGTGACTCCGGCGTTTTCACTGGCAGTGATTTCAAATTGAGGAGTGGGGTTCTGACGGCCAGTGAGTGCCTTCTACGTGGGCGCTGGATGGTTGACTGGTTAAGTGAGATATTAAATGTTTGAGTGTAGTATTTTATACTGGCGCCAGTGCGGTTTAAGTGCATATGGACATATTCCCTATATTATCCCTGGTGTTTATAAAATTCCTAGAATTCCCAAAATTTTTCGAAATCCCCAGATTATTCCCTAAAATCCTCAAAACTTCCAAATCTGGGGATAATACCCTAAAAGTGGGAGCACTGGGCATGATGGTATAGGGGCAGTTCATGCATTCGGTAGCATCCAGTGTGACTAAGCAGCTAGAAACAGACACTGAACTGCTTACCTCTGACAGGGAGGTGTTTAGAAACGGTAACCTAAATATTTGCTTCTCTGCACCACTTGGGCACATAACCACATCTGCCAAGGCATCCCACATTGTGGTAAAAAAAACAAAAGAATCCCTTTGACTCTTGCTACCTGGATTATCCCTTGCTTGATACTGACCACGACACACAACCATGCTGTAAAACTGCCTGTATTGCTCATGAACTAAGAAGACATAAAACTGACATTGCTACTATGTCTGAAACTTTCCTCTCAGGAGAGGGCAAACTAATGGAAGCAGGAGATGGGTATATATATCTCTGGAGGGGATACCCAGACAATATAAAAGGCAATAAGTCCAAAGCAACCTACAACAGAATATCCAAGAAACACCTGTGGGTATATCAGAGAGGCTGATGTCTCGGTGCATATCACTTTCAAAAGGCCATCATGCAATCCTCATCAGTGCCTATGCCCCCAGTGTTTGATTCTGAGGACACCAAAGATCTCTTTTATGACTCTGGATGCTACCATTTCCTCAGTGTGACCTAATGACAAACTGATCCTGTTTGGAGATTTTAATGCTGGAGTAAGAAAAGCTAAATACCTCAGGCAAAAGGCATTATAGGCTACCATGGTGTTGGTAACATGAACAACAATGGCCATAGACTGCTTTCCATATGCATGGAACACAGTCTGGTCATCACCAACACCATTTTTCAACTTAAGAATGAACAGAAGACCACACGAATGCACCCACAATCTAGGCATTGGCACCTAACTAACTACGACATTCTAAGGTAGATAGGTCAAAGAGAAATTTTTATAACCCAAATTATGAGAGGTGCTGAGTGGGCAACATATGCCTACAAATGCATTGCAGGCCAAGCATCACGAAACTAAACTGTAGTAGTTAAAGGATGTGGCAACTTGTAACACTTTCCTCAACATTATTACAGACAAGCTTTCTCAATGCCCACCACCTGATTCAAACAACAATGCACGAAACCTAGATGAGGAGTGGCTGCTCCAAAGTACTGCAGAAGAAGCCCTAGGCTTCATTCATTGCTGTAAAGACTGACTGGAAGAAAATGCAGAGGGCATGCATGACCTTGCAACGAAGAATTGAGCACATAACAACTGGCTTGCTACTTAACCCAAAAATCTGAATTCAAGAATCGCAGGAATGAAACCCAGAAAAAACTGCATGACACGAAGAACAAATGGTGGACTGAGCAAGCAAACGAGCTGCAAAGACTGGCTGATATAAGCAACCAATATGGGTTCGACAAGTCCATTAAACCCATCTGTGGGCCAACCAAACATAACATAAACTCAGTCAGCCGAAGAAGAGCTCATGAAAGACATGCAAGCAATCCTAGAAAAATGGGCATGTCACTTAAATACTTTACTGAATCGAAGAAACCTGGTGGAGCACAATACCCTTGATGACATCCCAAATGCTCCTCAAGCAGCAGATCTCGATGTCCTGCCTACACTTGGACAAATTAATCGGGCCATCTGATCTCCACAATAACAAAAGCCCTGGCCCTGATTGCATAATTTCAACTGATCAAAGAGGATGGCCAGTTACTTCACCAGCGCCTCCATAATCTCATACCATCTGGAACCAAAAGCAGAGTCCATCTGAATGGCTTACTTCTGATATTGTAACCATCTACATGTAGAAAAGAGGCCACTCAAACTGAGACTACAGCAGACATATGTCCCTCCTTGTGAATGCTAGCTAAGTACTAGTCAAGATAGTGTTATTCAGACCGACAAAACATTTGACTGAGTCAGCACTTCTTGTAAAGCAATGTGGATTTCGGAAAGAACGAAGTACCTATGATTTGATCTTTGTTACTCAGCAGATACAAGAGAATAAATGTCAATAAATACGAAATTATTTTTTCTCTGAGAAACAATGCAGCAGAGCTTCTTGCATTTCAGATAAATGGTGAAAATGCAAAACAGGTTGAGAATTTTACCTACAATACAATAGAAGCGTGCTCACAGATAAACATAACATTGATGCTGAATTCCATATACTAATGAACAGTGCATCAGCGTCTTTTGGGTGTCTCAAATTCAGAGTTTTTGAACACACCAACTTAAGAATTGAGACGAGGGTATCAGTATATACAACTGTATGCCTCTCCACCCTTGTATACGTTGCTAAATCCTAGACTACTTATCAGAGTCACATCAAACAGCTTGTCTTTTCGCATTCAGTACTTGGAATGCATCCTAAGATTCACATGGGAGGATAAAGTCCCGCACTCATAAAATCTCGAGCAGGCAAAGTCAACCAGTATAGAAACCATTTTGGCTAAAAAACATCTTAGATTGATTGTAAACGTGTTCTTCATGTCTGAGCACTGCCTTCCCCACCAGGTTCTGTATGGCCAGCTCCCTGCAGGATGTCGCAACGTGGGACAGAAGAATTGATATAAAGATCATATAACAACAACACTGAAAAAATGAAACATCATACGAAAAGATCTTGAAACCAATGCCTCTGACAAAAAACAATGGCAAGCCCTCTGCAGCAAAGGAACCATTCATCTCGAAGAAGCTCGAAACCTGGCCAGACAAGAGCGTAGACAACAGAGGCACAACCAAAACAGAGTTCTCTCAGCAAACCCGGGCCTATCATACCGACTGTGTGGTAAAGTTTGTGGATCCTGAATTGGTCTGCACAGTCACACACGTTGGCACCAAAGACTGACCAACATACCATGTTAGCGAGTATTTCAGCCTCCATCTTCTGATGTAGAAGGACAGGTTTAAGTAAAGTAAATAAGTGTGTGTGTGTGTGTGTGTGTGTGTGTGTGTGTGTGTGTGTGTGTATACTATATAATCCACTATAATTAGTATCAGTTTGCAGAGCTTAGTCTTCTGAGACAAAGTCGCATTGTGATAACTGTGTAAAGGATTTTTTTTTCCTCACTGCAACAATGGGAGTTCGTTGTGTATGACATTCAAGTAAATATCATCTGCATGACAGCTTCTTTGTTCGTAGGGTCTGTAGATTCCAAGCCGATAACCGTCGGGTAGTAACAATTAAAGTTATAACAACAGTGTGGTACCGCTTAGTACCTCGCTTGCCTTCCGTAAACGAACATGTTTCAACAAACATTGCTTTCTCAGGCTGAAGTTCGGGCAGTATCACGACCAACAACACACACACACACACACACACCATATATATATATATATATATATATACACAACTATATCATACCAACGACAAGAATTATTTAAACCACCACCTTCTGTGGCGAGCATGTTAATTTACTACCAAGAACTTTCCTTCCATTTCACACTCAGAACAAGAATGCATGGAATAAGCCTGGCTTCTCCCTACTCTTCACTTGGGTTGCCAAAGCCTATTTGTTGTTATCTTCAGTAAGCTAGGAAAAACGTTATAATAAAGTTTCAAGCCATTTGATCAAATAGTTCCTGAGGTACTGATAGTTGTGCCAAGTGACTTTACCAAAGCTCAATGATATTTTTCATTAAAATTTTCACATACTATACTGTAGGTGCGATTTGAGACTTAGTGTGCTACTGCAGGTGTAAATATAAGTTATCTCCACCCCAGGCAGTGTAAGTGAGGATGCTACTGGAGCTTTTGCTAGTTTCCTTGACTGTGGTGGTGGCAGCTTGGTGGTACTCCAGGTGGCGCCACAGTTACTGGGCTTCAATGGGCATCCCAACAAAACCCGGCCTGCCTTTTATTGGCAACTTACACGAAGGCATCCTAATGCCTATATGGATTGTTTTTGATGAAGTGAGTCACATAAGCTTATTGGTAGCAATTTGATATATTTTTCTACCCTTTTACCTGCTGTTAAGTATACCACATGATAACCAAGGTAATGATTGTAAAAAGTGATACTAAAAGAAAAATTCCCTGCTGGACAAGAATTTCATTGTAAGAAGTTCCATTGTTTTTGCAGATGTACAAGAATTATGGTGGGTCGAAGTTATGTGGGAGATATGAAGGTTTTCGACCAGTGCTGGTTATTGGTGATCCAGATATTTTGAGGGATGTCTTGGTTAAGGACTTCGATCACTTCGTTGACAAACGATTCATTGGGAGCCAAGACGATGATGTGATGAAAAAGATGTTGATGAATAAAACTGGCGATGAGTGGAAGATTCTACGTTCCATCCTGTCCCCAACCTTCTCGTCAGGCAAGATGAAGAAAATGTTCCCTCTTGTATGTGACAAAGCCGACATGTTCGTTTCCTCATGTCTTAAAGATGTAGCAGAGGATCCCAGTATCGACATGAAGGACAAGACCGGCAGGTTTACCATGGACACAATTGCTTCATGTGCCTTTGGTATAGAATGCAACTCTTTCACCCATGAAAAGCCAGAGTTTGCACAATGGGCTGACAAATTTTTCTCCATGTCACTAATGAAGCTTTTGCAAATTATTTTTACAGCTTTGTTTCCAAAAGTTGCCAGTGCAATTGGAATAAAATTGTTTTCATCTGAAATGGAGTTCTTCTGTGAAGTTGCCAAAATGACTGTCAAGTCTCGTGAAACTGGCCAGAGGAGAGGCGACTTCTTAGACCTGATGCTGGAGGCGCGTGCTGAGGACAGTGACTCAACAGTACTACGTCAATAGCCAAACATGGTTAGGTCTTTGTTTATTTTATTCTTACCATGCCTCATTACTCTCATTCTCTGTGAGGTTAAAGCCATTGTTTATGTAATCATTATCACTATTAGTTTTATTTCTTGTTTTCCACGAAATTTGGGTCAGACTGGCTAATCTGATAGCACTCCCCCGTCTTCCTCTGTGCTGCATCTGCTCTATAACACCTCTGGATCTATGGTCAGTACACATCAAATATTTTACCTGTGTTCCTGGAACTATATTTGTCAACGGCCTGGAGACTTACGGCCGTAACCTTGAAACTGAGGGCAGGGTTTACCCTTCACACATCCCACTCGAACCGGAAGCTCACACCATCAATATAAGCAGTAATCTTGAATGCATGAAAGCGCACCCCTTCGTGTGGGTAGATGCGGAAAACAGGTGGTAACACTGATTAATTTTAAAATTTAAAATCTGAAAAAAAAAAAATGACAGTTTCTATGTCTGACATACAATATAATATCTTAATTTGAGCAATTCTTACCTCTTTTCTTAGTAAAGTCTGATGTTTCTTCTACAATACTCTGTATAAGAGTATGAACACAGGCTTTGGAGAACCTGTACCACAGGAAAAACTCGGTGTTAGACATAGCTTCAGAGGGGTTCATTCGGTCAGTAATAACCCTCCGAATACGCCTTGGCTAGTCATACCGATTTTAACTACACTTCCGTGGCCGCCCCAGATTTCCATTTTTCCCAACCAAAATCCTCAAATCCCAACAGTGCCTCAAGACACTTGGGAGGGGGGTTAATTTGAAAACCAACCATGAACACCGAAAACAATGGTCAAATTCGTTTAAGTCACACCAAAAGTACACCAGAAAAATTTATTGCCAAGCCAAAACAAATCAGTACGGACTTGTAAAAGGTTACTGAGCGCATACAGAAGACTTCGTAATTCAAACTAACTGGCTGTGCACGATTCGTCTGTTTAGGTGGTATTCAGCCATTCCTTACTGTAGGAATCATATCACGAACTAATCAAACTAATTATAAAAGTATCATGCACCATAGCTGATAAACAGCTCGGTAGAATCAAACTAATTATAAAAGTATCATGCACCATAGCTGATAAACAGCTCGGTAGAAATAGTGAAAAATTTAATGGAAATGGATACAGTATCTCATCTTTGTTTTCATCTCATCGTAAATTAACCATCTCCAGAGAAGCGGTGAAGTCTTTTAAAAATGATAAAAATAGTAAACACTCATTTTTTTTCTTTGCACGATGTTTCTGTCATGAAATAAAAGTTCCCATCACACACACCATAGGGTCCTTCAATTTCTACATAGTTTCTTTGCACAAGGTTGCCATAATAAATATGATGAAGGGGCATGTGAAGGGGTGCTATGAGATTCCAGCGGATTCCAGTACAATGCTGTGAAAATCCTCTCCTGTTCACCGGGAAATCTCTCATTTTCGTGCGTTAAGATTACCAGAAGATACGGATAGGGCAAAGTGAACACCTGCTCACAGTTAAAGACTACGGCCCTCACTCCTGAATCTCCATACCCATCTCCCTGAGTCCATCATCCCAGCTTGTTCAGACCAGTCCAGGATCCTCCTTTCTGCTTCCTTCCTGAAGCTTTCCACATCCAGCCACCTTCTTACCTTTTCTGACGCTGTTTCTTACCTCTGATGATGATGTTTCGTGATTGGCGTCACTCCACATAACGATCGGAACATGTAAACGTCATTTTATTCTAGCGGAGTGGCCAGGCCATCAAAAATGGGGAAGAAAAGACACGAGGACAGTGTGCACACATTAAATAATCTGAAATTTCATATAGGGGAGCCAATGAGGATGAGTCAATGTTCTAAGTCCCCCTCCTTAATGCACCACCTTTGTTTTGTTCTCATATTAGTATCTCCTCTTTTACACCCCATGTTTGAGTCCCATACGATATGACGCTCCCAGCAAAGGTGCCAAACTTTCCCTTGTGGACAATGAATGCACTCTAAAAACAAGGAGGGGTAGCAGTTCTCAGAATCATTTTTAACAACTGCAGAACCTTGCATTGACATTCTGATCAGCAACACACACACACACACACACACACACACACACACACACACACACACACACACAGTATGTAGTAAGATTTCAAGAAAGTATTTGACAGAGTACTGCACCAAAGACTTTTATGGAAAGTGTAACATCAAGGAGGAATCCGAGGCAAGCTGTACTGTTGGATGCAAAATTTTCTCAGAAAAAGGGAAATAAGAACATGGAGGGAAGTGACTAGCAGAGATCCACAGGGCTCAGTGCTGGCACCAATTATGTTTTTAGTGTATATAAATGACATAGATAGTAATACTGGAAATGAAAGCTGTTTGCTGTTGATCCAAAAATATAAAGGAGAATTACTAACACAGACTCTTGTAAAGAGCTACAAGAAGAATTAAATAAACTTCATGAATTTAGTAATACATGGCAAATGGAATTCAATGTGGATAAGTGTCATGTAAGAAAGTTTGGTAAAAGTGGGAAAAGACCAGATTGGGATTATAATTTAGGAAGTAAAACCCTACACATATCAGAAAGAGAGAAGGACTTAGGTGCGATTATCAATAACAGACTGTCTCCGGCTGACCACGTAAGTGAGAAGGTACGGAATACGAATACCCTGCTTGCAAATATGAGAATAGCAGTCACGTACATAAATGAAGACATGATCATACCAACCCTGGAGTATGCATCAGTAGTCTGGAATCCTTATCTCAAGAAACACATAGATAAGATTGAAAAAAGTTCAAAGGGCCGCTACAAGATGGGTATCAAGCTTAAGGGATCTAAGCTATGAAGAAAGACTACGAAAACTGAATCTGCCAATACTACAGGAGAGAAGGAAAAGAGGAGACATTATTATGCTATATAAATGCATATCAGGGAAGGAGAAAATAGACATAAATGAATATATATATAACCTACGAGGAAGCATCAGGAAGAGGACACTGCAAAAAACTGCATAAAAAGAGAGGCGATAAAGACTTAAGGAAATTTACTTTCCCAAATAGGACAACTGATGAATGGAATGCACTACCGAATAAAATAGTGTGTGCCAAAACAATTCATTAATTTAAGGAGATGTATGATGAAAATGGTGTAAGACATGGAACAGTAAGAGCTTGACTCATTCCTGTAAAGATAGAATTAGGAAAGAACAATTAGGTAAGTATACACACACACACACACACACACACACGCACACGCAAAGTAGCCGACAAACGAATATATGAGTTACACATATCGTGGCGGTAATTGGTGGCGACCTTCATCCACACACTTGATATAGAGCTACCTACTTCTTCCCTTACCTTCATCATTCTTTTTCTTTTTCTGCCATTAATCCTGTTACTTTTATCACCCCTCTCTACACTTCACGTGAGAACTAAATGACAAAAGTAGTGGTTTCCTGTAACCCTGATACCATTTAGAATGCTGGGTGGTAACCATATATATAACCAACTAACGCGGTGATGTGTAGCCTACTATGTTGCCCCTGTACACTGGGGAGAGAGTCGCCACGCGTTTTCCATCCAGGACATCCATCCAGGAACATACCTCCACATTCTTCCTCGTCCCTCACTGTGGCGGGGTGTTGTCTGCCGCAAGGAAAGATCAATTCACAGCAAGAGACGGCCCTGCAGGAGCGTTTGCATGCTTCTTGCGTTTGATGGGTATGCTCGGTCAGACAGATCGTCGCTGGTCAATAACAACGGATACTGTTTGCACCATGTTGGTGTTGTTGATGTTGTTATTGTGGCTGCAATACAGTGTGGACAAAGTGCGTTCTTTATGAGTTGTATTTTGTGAAGGTGTTGCAGGGAAGTGTGGTGATCGCGTAACACTCTGGCAAGATATATTCATGTCTCTCTTGATAGGATGTTTTCTGACGAAAGATTTTGTCTGGTTGCAGGTTTACGATGAGTGTGGTTTTCGTCTGGCTGAAGGGACTGGATGGCTTTGGTGGTTATGTGTTTACAAGTGTGTAGTGAGGAGTTGTAGGGATGAGGAGGGGGGTGCGTGTTGCCAAGATGTCTGTGTAGTGTTGTGTGTGCGTGTGTGTGTGTGTGGTATGAATTTCCGTGAGTGAAAAAAGTCATGAGCTAAAGCAATAAAGTGCCTGCCATTCTTTGCATGATAATGAGTTGGAAGTATTTCCGTTCCTTGTTGCAAGTTACCTAGGTTTGTGTTTCTTTGCACATTCTGTTATTATACACACGGCTTTGTTCGTTTTATTTGTAAAGGTTATGTATTTTTTGTATGTTTGGGGCTCAACATGGCATAGGATAATTCAGCGTAGTTATATTGAAATGTTTAAGCAGTTTTCAGACAGGTTTCTTTGTCTTGTCCAAAGACAGTGTATCTTAGTGTCTTCATGTCATCGAGTTTGCAGGATGACTTTGAACTAATGTTACTCGTATGCTGAGAATAGAATTTGAAGATGTTTTCCCAGAATGAGTGATTGAAGTAAGTCATACAAACTGGGGTGTTTTTCCCAAAGAGTGGTTAGATGAAGAGAGGTATAGGATGTTGTGTTTCAGATTCGTGTATTTATGGAACAGAATAGGGTAATGACTGATTTGATTGGTGAGGCAATCATTCTATTTTATATGAACCAAATTTCTAGCAAGTATACTAAAATTTACTGCTGGAATTTTGCTAATTTTGCTTGGTTAGTTTTGGAGTATTGTGAAGCTATTGCCAAGCCGTAGGGATTTACTGAAAAGGGAGGGACTGGCATGTGATATAGGAAATTGTTAAGAGTTAGGATGAAAGTAGTGAGCCCTGTGGAATACCACTGGCTAGTATTCATAATTTATAAATTTGTTTTGGTAGGGTATACATTTCCTTTTTATCATTTCCCCCCTTTTGCTGTATCTAAGGGTTGTTTTTACTAGGATGTTTTTTATTAATGCATCAATAACTTTGTAGCTACTATGATAGTTCTTATTGGTGTTGGTTTCTCGTTGAAGGGATCTAATCAGAGTTAACTTCGAGAGGTGGGTGGTATCTGTGTGTTTGATCAAAATCCAAGCTGGGAGTCAGACAGATGAATGTGGGGGTGATGTTCTTTAAAATATTTTTTTTCATGATTTTGGGTGATATCCACAATAGAGATATTGGTCTTCATGATGTGGGACTATTGGAAGATTTTTCTGGGTCTGATTATATTGATAACTAGCAGGGATACCTGGGGTTCCCCAGGCCAAAAAGAACAATCTAATCCTATTTGCTCTAGTTCAATCATTCTTTCTACTCCCAAAAGACCATGAAATTCTTTTGCTTTTAAAGAGGGATTATTAGAGGTGCAGGAACTTCCTGTTTCTGCTTTCACAGACTAACACATTTCTGCTTTCACAGACTAACATACAGTATTTGTGTCCACTTGTTTGCTTTTATTGGTGACCTCAAATGACCTCTGACTGGTGACCTCAAATGACCTCGGAGGTCACCCTCACATAACCTGTGTGGATCTAGAAGTAATGTGAGTCTCCATGCAAAAAATTGGGATGCTGGGTCCAGTTGTTCGACCATGTATTACCGGTGACCCCAAATGACCCTCCAACTGGTGTCCTCAAATGACACCAGAGGTCAACCTCACATAGGCTGTGTCCAAACTGGAGGGCTTGTGAGTCTCCATGCCAACAATTTGGCTGCTGGGTCCAGTTGTTTAAGTGTGTATGTGTGTGTGTGTGTGTGTGTTTTTTTATGTGACCGACTCTGAGCATAGGCTTCACAGCCTGCCTTCAAGGCCCAGTAGCCCTCCTATGTATTGCACACCTCTACATGTCACCACTTCGGAGCTAACACCCACCATCCATACTGATTACATGCTAGGGCTGTATTACCCGTGACCTCAGAATTTGACTGCCGACTATCGATCTCAAATGATCTCGGAGGTCAACCTCACAAAGCCTATGTCTGAACTGGAGATCATGTGAGTCTCCATATCAAAACTTGGGCTGCAGAGGTACCCGGCGTTTCCCGCGCCAAAAAGGCGAACCCTCTAAAGGTGACCTCAAATGACCCAGATCTGAATTTTGACCCCCCTAAAACCATCCTTGGGTTAACTTGATTCAGAAAATATATGGGTAGGGGTCTCTGGCCCTTGGTTTGGGAGTAGTTGATGGACAAACAATGCAGCTCTTATATATATATATGCTGATATTTGTTGTCTTCTGGGTATCAAAGATTGATTGCGAGTCCAGAAGTTGAAAATTGTTGTAAGGGCAAGTTTTTTGCGATTGGGCCAAGATGTTTTAAGTGGATGGTTGGAGGTTTTGCATATTTGATGATTTGTTGTACTTGGGAATTAAATGGAGGTGGTGCTTGTATGTTTCTTTTAATTTATCTAGTTTTCAAAATGACTCTTTCACTGTTCATTTTTGTTACATTTTGATGCATAATACTGTAATTGATAGGATTGCTTGTTTGTTCATTCCTGGTGAGAATGATTTTGTCGCTACCCAGTAGAACTTCGTGAGTTGGGGAAGGAGAGACTTTGGATGTACTGATATTTCTTATTGCCTTGCAGAACTTGCTCCAGTTCTTTATGATAAAGGGTGCCCACAAAATTATTCCAATTTCCTTGAATATGTATTTTATAAGTTCATAAATTTTTGCTGTTGTTTGGGTTTTGCAAAATATCAGGCTCTGCTTGGGAGGGCCGAGACTTAACTTTTTGTTTGTTTTTGTCTTTGGTAGGGTATTTAATTTAACCCATCCCATCCCGACCACTTTTCCACCACTGAGTCCCCCCAATCCCGACCATTTTTGGAATGTTTTTTTTTTGGCTCAAACCTCTGCTTTTGGTGAGAAACATTGAAAATTCATAGAAAAATCGATCACCTGAGGTTTAAAAACACTCGATACAGGTAGGAGTACCTCCTTACCTTACTGGGTTTTCTAACAGGCTGGCAAGAAAGAAAATGAGTTCTATGGGAGGATAACTATTTCACACCGCTCATAATGGTATTTATTTATTTACTTGGTATGAACTTATATGCAGTACGAGAGTATATTGGTTTTCAAGCAGTAATATAGGCATTATAAGCATTGTTTCACTCACTAACTCATCACCATACCTGACCTTTTTTTGCCACATTACCTGATCATCATTTCTGACTGTTTCTTCCTCTAATGCTATGTAAAGCTTGTCCTCCACATTGTCATTGACTGGAGAATCACTCTGGCCCTGAATTTCGTACCGTGGCATGACATGGCTTTACTGGCCAGGTCACTGATAACAGGTGAATTGCTGAGACAATGGCATGCGGGGGGGGGGAGGAGGTCATGTTGGGTAAGGCATTGTCCCTGCCTGGCATCTTGTAGAGGAAGGTGTCACATGTATACGTACCAAAAATCACTCGCGGAAATTGAAAATTGTGCAAATTAGGGACCTTGCAATTGATTTGCGTTTATGTACATTGACGGGATTGGCAGTGACAAAACGTGTGGACGTTAAAGAACGTCGACAGGACGTCGTGGGTTAAGGGAAGAAAATGGGGTTCGTATTTTTGGTGTTGCTACTAGGGATAAGAAATTTGCTTGATTTTTGTAATTTTCTTTTAAAAACATGGTGGTTGAGTTGTCAGTGTTTTGCAAAAGAATCTAGGGTAAAGCTTTCTAATCTTGCTCTATGTTTTTTAGGTGAATTGGTCTCTAATTTGCCTTCATATAGCTTGTGTAATTTTTTTTTTTTTTTTTTTTTGTATAGTTTTGCTTTTATGTATGACAAGATGATAATGAGGTGGTCTGATGAGAGATCATGTACTATTTTCCATGATGCATATGTGTCTGGTGTTGGGTTACACAGAGTGAAGTCTGGGGAGGAGTTCCATCGCATAGCATCTGTGTGGTCATGCTGGAGTGTGATTATCATTTAGAACAGAAGTTTCCAAACTTTTCTTGCTCGTTCATCACCTTCCTGGGACAGATAATCCTTGATGATTTATCCACCTCCCCTACTATGAAAGGGGAATTTTCTCCTATTGAGTAATTCTAAGTAACTCAAAATTTTGAGTTACTCATCTAATATTTGTGATACTTTTTTTAACAAAGTGTGGGGAATATTTAGGGTTTTTTACATTGGATGTAGTCTAATACTTATTTTAACCCATCCGGTCTGGGTGTCATGTATTCACTTCCTCCTGGGGCCATCTGGATGACATGTATACGTGATTAAGTGTTTCACAGCATTGTTTGAATATTCTGCGGGTTATTTCCACCACACACAGCCACTGGCAACCCTCCTACACACACACCTGAGTCATGCTCCCCTATTTACCTGCCATACTTCTGTAGTGGATAGACCTACACAAAAAAGTTTTCCCTCTGTCCAGATCCTTGGCTGAGCTCCCACAGCTGCTGACTTTAATACCAATGAAGTCCAAAGGCCAGAAAAAAAGGCCTTAGTGATAATGCGATAGGGAGAGAACTCGAGGTGACATTGCTGAGTGGAGAAGAAGTGACTCTTCCTCTCAGGGAGGCAACCGCCATTATGAGTGTCGATATTTATGCTTTTGCATGAAGAAGGTGGAGGGACATGACTCCACTGTGCACCCATCATTTCCCCCTGTATATTCATCTGCTATTTCCGATGATGGGAATGGATCAGAGGGTATTGAGAGATCATAAAGAGGGGGATAGTGAAGCATTGATAAGGAAATGGAAGAGGAGAGGTAGGGAGTGGGAGAAAGGGAAGAGGGGAGGAGGAGGGAGGGAGAAGGGAGAAAGAAACTGAGGTGCATCATCAGCCTTGCACCGCCTCTCTGTTTACGTGAATAATGGAAGCAGAAAGTTTGTTTCATGATGAAATCAGTGTCTTATTTTTTATTGAAAGTTTCTGTGTGTGTATGTTTGTAATGATGAAAAAGTACAAATCACAGGAAAAAAAAAAATTCTAGTGGAAAATTTAGCGGAGTGGAGAAAGAGAGAAGGCAGGGGAGGAAACGTGGTGCCTCACTCCACCACTCTGTCTATTTACGTGAAATATGAAAGCAAGAGGAGATTTGTTTCTATGATGAAATCAGTGCCTTAACTTTAATTGAAAATTATTGTGTGTGTGTGACATATGCTAATTACTATGAAAAGTCTAAATCACAGGAAAAAATGTTATAGTGGAAAATATAGTATTTTCAATTACGAACAGAATGTGTATAACTGTTTTGTTCACAGTATTTTTTTTTGGTTTTATGTAGTTGTAGTAGTAGTAGTTGTAATAGTAATGATATTTTTTGTAGTAGTAGTGGTTGTAGTAGTAGTAGTTGTAGCTAGTATAGTATTGGTAGTAGTTGCTTTAGTAGTGATTGTTATAGTTGCAGGAGTAGCAATAATAGCATTACTTGTAGTAGTTGTAATACCCAGACTTCTAGTTTTTTGGCACAGCAGTGTCGGAATCGAGCGACAATGCAAGCCAAACATATACATCTCTGTGTGTGTGTATGTGTGACAGGAGCAAGAGTGTCTGTCTGTCTGTCTATAAGGTAGAGGTGGTGGTGAAGGCAAGCAGATAGCCGCCTCAAGGTCGTTGTTATGGTTACCAGCTTGCCAGTAGCAAGAAAGAAAATTATGGAAATTTTTTCACGTAAATAGTGTGTTTGTGGTGGATTTTGGTGTTCTGGAAGTGTTATCAGAAGATATTATTATTGTGAAGGGCTAGTCTAAGCCTTAGCTGTGTCACCGATCCTCTGTCACGTATGTTGGACACCAGCAAAAAACAACAAAAATTGCCCTATTTCTCCACTCACCTCACTCCCCCTACATGCACGATCACGGACAATCTGATGCAATCAGATTGAAGTCAAACGATTGGTGAGTATTATGACACCTTGTTTTTTTTTTTGTTTTTTTTAAGTATTAGAGATATGAAAGTTTTAAAAATAGACGATTTTTCACAATTTCTCTGGAATGCCCAGCTGTAGGAAGGGTTCAGAGGAATTGTTATGCTGGACAGGATGGGTTAAAGAACAGAACTGTGATTACTTATTTTTAAAAAGAATCCATGTTTAACCCTGGATAGGTAATCATAATTGAGATTTACACAATAGGTAATGCAGGGTGATGCAACACCCCAGAGGGAAAAAATTCACCAAACATCAGTAAATCATTATTTTCTTTTCTACATTACACACTGATGGAATTGTGTACTGTCTTGTAGAAGTCTTTACGAAGAAATATTTTAATATAAAGGGTTACTAAAATAAATACTGTAAATAGAAAAATTGCAATTTTATGGGGGAGGAAATACTATATGCCAAAAAATATGCTGTCTCTCCTCCCAAGAAAAAATTTCCCTTTCCATGGACATCTCCACTCCTTTAGTGTTGAGTACAATGACTGATGATGACTTGAGTGGACTGGCAGGCCTAATTACTGGAGACACATCTCCAGACATGATAAGAGAAATGTTGCCTTTTTTTTTTTTTTGCAAGATATGGGAAATTCCATATGGTTTATTAGTCCCTATGTAAAGCCTTGTATGTGTGAATTCTGTTTACTCTGTGCTTACAGATGTATTTGTTTATCTACGTTCATGTCTGTATTAATTTATTTACCTTATTTTTGCTTCTATTATTTGTTTTAATTATTTTATGTGCTGTACTGATGAACATGTTTTGAAAACATCTACACATGTATGTTCATATGTACAAATGTATGTACAAATGTACATCTAGAAAAATATGCACCTGAAGAGGGAAATTCATCACTAGTTACACCAAAATACACACAAAAGGTAATCTGTGATGCTACATACAAAAAGGTAACCTGTGGTCCTGCCACACCCTAAGCATATATACATATATATATATATATATATATATATATATATATATATATATATTTATATATATAATATATATATATAAATACTGTATATATATATAATATATATATATTTATATATAGATATAAATATATATATAAAATATATATTTATATATATAATCATATATATAATATAGGTATATAATATATATGGCCGCCCATAATTAGTATATATATACCGGCCAATATTATATATATATATATTAGGTATATATGTATATATATGAATATAGTTATATAATATATATATCATATATATATATATAGTATATATATAATGATATATACGTTATAACTTATGATATACTGAGTATATAGTATACTCTGCGTACATTAAGCCCTGCAGATATACACTGGTCAGCATAAAGTTGGCAAGCACCTGTATCACGATATATTTTAACTGATTTCCTGTCATTACTGTCCAGAGGACCCCAGCCAAAACCATCAGACAGGAAATTAGCACATGAACTCTTGAGAGTGTCGCCCACGTTACTGCTCAAAGAGGAGCTTCATCCTTGAGGATTTAATTTACTCCTCAAAGCAGGTTCAGTTAACTCAGTTAAAGAGAATTCTAGGAACTCTCAAGGGTGGACACTAGACCAATTGACTGAATATTTAAAGAGACTCCTTTTTGTTCACATCACGCTGTCTCCTGAAACATTTCTCCGTAGTATGACCAAACTTACTACAATAAGTACATTTAACACTGAAATCTAGAGGTGAAGCTGGTACTACTTCCTGAGAAACATCATCTTTATTCTCTTTCCTGTTACCTGTGCCTCTGAGTAGAGGCTATTTATACTTACTCTCAGCGCCTTTTTTCTCTAGAATATCCCTTGTGAGTGAGAACAGCTAAAACTGCAGCATCAGACAAATTATCTATTCTTTTCTCATCAAGATATGAGCTTACCATCTTTATTAATACACCTTTTGAAGTCACTCCAACAAAATCATCTGCTTAAATTTATCAAAATCAGAGTCCACATTCTTGGAATTTAACCATAACTCTAACAGATCTTCTTTAATTTTTGCTTACTCAACATAGGATTGTTTATCTTGCTTATAAGTTGTCCTAAATTTTACTCTATAGGCTTCAGGAACAAGCTTATAGGCCTTAAGAATGAAACTCTTAACTACATGTAATTATCAGATTGATCCTGAAGGCAAAGATGCATAAGTTACACAGGCTTTACCGGTGAGAACAGTTTGAAGGAGGTACTGGCCCAATACTTTTTGAATGATTAAAACCTGTAGCTACCCTCTCAAACAACTGAAAATACTTTATTAAATCAGATTCATTAAAAGGAGGGACAAGTTTAACATTTTTAGCCACATCAAAATCATCAGAGCTGCGATGATCCAGTTTCACCTTGTTTCATGCGATACTCATGGTCACTGCCTGAATCCTAGCAAGATTCCAATTTGTGCCTGAGCCTGTACCTGTGCCTCTTGAATACGAGGCTGCTGCCAGGGCTAGCTGTAGCAACTTAGCTAATTCAATCAGCGTTTGCTCGTCTGGAGGAGTTACATTAAAGAAGCTTTTATTAGTGCTAATAACAATTTGATCTTTCAGAATGATGAGAGCAGACAGCGATTCCCAATTGTTGAGCAACGAGCTTAAGTTCATTCTTTGTTCTGTTTTCTACATTGTTTGCACATTTGACAAAAAATCTTTGGCTTCATCTAAACTTAGTAATAGTAGACATCATGAATAAATCACAGTCACAAAAATGTCATGTATCACTTATGATAATATCCTGAATATCTTGATAAGAGAGGTCGCCAAATTTATGTTACGGAACAGAGAAAACTATCACGGATTTCCAAGAGTTCAAAACAAAAGAGTTAGGTAAAATTACAAGTTAAACTTTAATGCTCAAACTAACAACTAAACATTCAGGACTGATAAGGACGATAACAATGGCAAAAACAGGTTAAATATATCGTTAACTGCAATAGCCGCTATTAACTTTGAAATTAGCAAGAGTCAATTTATCTAAGTCAGCCCTGATAAAATGAGAAAGGCGGATAATGCTCGGATTGATGAGATGTATTATTGATGAAATTTTATTAATAATGGCTGACAATATGAACTTCACATGAATCACACAAACCTTACCAGACCTACGAATTAACACCTTATGCTATACAGTACAAAGAAAAAAACATACTTACTCATACTCAAATTACACAGCAGCTAGATGATTCAGAGACTTCCAGAGCACTCACAAAAATAATAACTTTGTACAGGGGAGGAATAGAGATGTGAACTAAATGAGGAGTAGATCTAAGTGGCAATTTATGCAGAGACTGAGCTGATTATATAGGGGCCGATGAAGAGCTTGATACAACCAGCAAGAAGGACAGCATGGAATGGAAGCCATAGGGACAAAGAAGTTGACACTCCTGCTCTGAACAACAGAAAGAACGACTTACTCTACTATAAGGGAGGAGGGGGGAGTGAGGTAGAGCACGCACTATGGAAGCCACGGGGCGAATCGTGATCAAACATGCAGCATACTGTATGTTAGAATTATACAAAGGATGATGAAATCATAGGCTATATAACACCTGCTACAAAGAAAAAGAAATTTACAAAAGAAATTTCTTGTACTCTAAAACAATCTGCCTAAAGGTCTAGATAAACGTTACCAATAACATTTTCTTTCCCCTTGACATGTTGTATGTCTAATGAATACTCCTGAAGAAGTAGACTCCATCTTGTCAATCTCTGATTTTTATCTTTAAAGCACTAAGGCATTTCAGTGGGTTGCAATTAGTATAAATGACTTTGGGGTCAAAATCAGAACACAAATAAAATGAAAAATGCTGCTTAAACCCAAAGTCAAGGCCAAAAGCTCTTTCTCAATAGTAGAGTAGTTCTTTTGAGGTGGAGTGAACTTCCACTTACTGTAATAAAGATACAGGAGTGTTCAATACCCTGGAATCATCCTCTTGCAGCAAAACAGCCCCAGCTCCTGCATCACTTGCGTCAACAGCCATCTTAAAAGGCTTGCCAAAATTTGGAGTAGGAGAGCACTGGCTGACTTAATAGGATAGCTTTAAGTTTGCTGAAAGAGGATTCACAATCATCGGTCCAGACAAATTTAACTCCCTTTTTCAGTAGGTCTATGTAAGTGGTGATACAAGAATTGAAAAGTTGAGAACAAATCTCCTGTAATAACCTATCATTCCCAAAAATCTTTGTAGCTCTTTCACTACTTTTAGGTCAGGAAGATCACTTGTAACCTGAACCTTAGCTCCTGGTGGTGCAGCATGTCCATCACCAATTACGTACCCAAGGTACTGAACTTTAGCTTCTGACCAAACTCACACTTTGATAAATTGGTTCCCAAAATTAGCCTGAACCAAGCAGCTCAAGAAATTTCTACTGACATGGCATAGGTGATCTTTCCTGTTGTCACTGAAGATTAATACATCATCAATATAAACAACACACCCTGCCAAACCCTCTGTTACAACATTCATGAGCTTCTGAAATGTGGCTGGTGCATTCTTTATACCATATGGCATTACAGAACATGCAAAGGTACTCCTAGTGTTACAAAACATGAGATCTCCCTCGCACATTCAGTCATAGGTACTTGCCAGTATCCCTTTAACAAATCAAACTTACTTATGTACCTATTTTTCGATCTTGTCCTGCAATCTTCCTGCGAGGGGGAAGGGTAAGTGTCTGTTTTGGTTATCTGATGCCCACGTCTGTAGTCGAT
>NC_137046.1:11220834-11333334 GCF_032717465.1 Coenobita brevimanus
TCACCTACCTTTCAGACTCCTGGTCATCCTCCTTTCGGGACTTTGGCGAAAGCTTTGCCATTGCACTTGACATCTCAAAGGCTTTCGATCGAGTCTGGCATAAATCTTTAATTTCCAAACTGCCCTCCTACGGTTTCTATCCTTCTATCTGTGCCTTCATCGTTAGCTTCCTTTCTGGTCATTCTATAGCCGCTGTTGTAGGCGGCCATCGTTCTTCTCCTAGATCTATCAACAGTGGTGTTCCTCAGGGCTCTGTCCTATCACCAACTCTCTTCCTTTGATTCATCAATGATCTTCTAAGCTGTACATCTAACCCTATCCACTCATATGCTGATGACTCCACCCTTCACCTTTCCATTCGGTTCCCACAACGCCCATCTCAACAGTTACTTCAACAAACAAGGGATGAGGCTATGGCACACCTAATGTCTGACTTGGCTCGTATCTCTGACTGGGGTAAAAATAATATGATTGTTTTTAATGCATCTAAGAGTCAGTTCTTACACCTATCAACCCGACAAAATCTTCCACAGGTATTCCCACTAATGTTTAATAATATTCAGCTTAATCCTGCATCATCCTTGAACATGCTTGGGGTTTCATTTACTCGGGACTTATCTTTGAAAGATCATATTACATCTCTTGTAAAATCTGCTTCCAAGAGATTGGGTGTGCTAAACCGACTCCGCTCTTTCTTTACCCCTGCACAATTGTTGACTCTATACAGGGGTTTTATCCACCCCTGTGTGGAGTACAACTCTCATGTGTGGAGAGGCTCCCCACATACAGCTCTTCTCAATAGGGTGGAGTCAAAGGCTTTTTGTCTCATTAACTCTCCTCCTCTTACTGACTCCCTTCAACCTCTGTCTCTTCGCCACACTGTTGCATCTTTATCTCTTTTCTATCGTTACGTTAATGGTCACTGCTCCTCTGAACTGTCTGCTTGCATTCCTCCACCTCTATGACGGGAGCATAGCACCCGTCTGGCAGCAAACTCTCATCCCTTTTCTGTCCAACTCTCTAATGCAAGAGTTAACCGTTACTCCCAGTCTTTCATTTATGCAACAGGTCAACTCTGGAACTATCTCCCTCTGTCTGTATTTCCTGCTTCCTATGATCTCCAGTCTTTCAAACGCAGTGTGTCCAGGCATCTCATGATCGGATCTTGATTTTGGCTCTCTATTGTATTTTGTTTTTCTCTTGGAGGGAACTGTTACTGCGGGCTCATGGCCTTTGGTTCCTTCTTCCTTGCATAAAAAAATACATCATATATATATATATATATATATATATATATATATATATATATATATATAAATGACCGTTCTCTTAACTACTATTGCACATAATAGTGTATTTTAGTTAAAAAAAATCTCTTCTATTCTTGTATTTAACATTTTTTTTTACTAATTTTTTTTCCAATAATTCATTTCTTAATGATATTTTCCTAGTATAACAAAAGAAGATTAAGTCATATGTAGATGAGACATATACTTCCGGAAATGAAATAAAACCGATCCGGATTGAAAGCTCACCTGGCATTGTTGCTTGATTGAAAGAAGGACTTACCCCATCCGCGCGATGTAGTTCAATCAACTGAGTTCCAGTCAAATCATACCCCCAATACAATACATTTGTATTACCTTCTACTTTTAAAATATGACAACCCTTCCCTCACCCCACATAATGATCTTGGAAAGATGCATCATACTTGACTGAGAAACAGAAAGATTTATCCACGAGAAATAGTTCAATTAGCTGAGTTCCATTCATATCTTGCCCCCAATACAGCACACATTTCTCAGTTACTTTCTCCTTTTTAAAATGTGGTAACCCCTCCTGCCCGCCAAATGATGATCTCAGAAGATGCAGTGCCGTCCGAATTAACGGGAATGAATCCTGCTATTACTGTATGATTTCATCAGTGATGTCCAGTCTACAGTTACAAACAAAGGACTTTTGACAGACGGTGCTAAAATTTTCTATCATAGGAGCCGATTAGATGATAAGTGGGATCTGACATATGATGTATATTCTTGGACCTTACTTCCTTTGTTGAATGCTGTAACAAATTTGTAGATTTTTTTTGTAACTATACGAAGGCACGATGCTTGATGAACGTCTACAGATTACTGCAAGGTACCGTATGACACAGGATATGTTCATCCCTTCTGAAGAAAATATTCTGTTCGAAGCAGCATCACTGTCAGCAGCAACAGGAACAGAAATCTCAGAGGGATGACAAAACAGTCTGTGGTCGGAAAATCACGATAAGGGAAAAACCACTTTAACTCTAAATAATGTAGCAATGTTACTTGGTTATCTCAGATTCCTAAAAAGTCTTAGCAAGGATGGATTTGATACTCCATTAGAGATTCAGTTTTCCCCTAGGGATTAAAAACTAGAGTATGTTAGCTGTACCAATAGAAGAGAAACTTGGTATCATACCTATTGAAGTAGTATGTACAGTTCAACCCATTAATAACCCAGCCCCACAATCTTTGCAACCACAACCCTGCTGAGGGGGGGTCACCTTGATGTGGTGGCGGGGTTTGAAGCGTGGCTGGCAGTGACAGCTACTCTGGAGGCCTGCCTAGCTCTGTGGGGTTTAATATTTGTCGGCCTCGAGGACCAAGCACCCCTACCCATTATCTCGCTGGTAGAGGAGGCCTGCTGGTGATGATGTTCGTCCCTGCCCATTTTTCATCTTCCATGGGGTTTCTGTCTTCCCATATGTTTGCCATGAATGGCATCCTGTACTGCTGGGAATGGGAGTCCTGGGGGTTCATTGATGCTGCATAATGCGCCCTGCAGCTAGTATCACACCTCTTTGGTCCCCTATTCTGGCCTGGTTGGGCCAGACCAGGTTAATCGCCTGGTCACTTGTTGGCTAGAGTAAAGTGGGCATGGGGGGCCTGGTGTCTCCTATTGTCCTGGAGTCACCCTTGTCTGGGTCCCCTGGTGATTACCTACATTTACTTCCTCACTACCTCTGAGGTTGCCAGTGGTGTTATCGTTTGCTTATGACCTCCCTTTGTTGGGCTTTATGGGGGGTGGAGGGGTGAGGGAATGAAGTATTTGATAGAGCTTAATGGCCATGACAAAAAATATAACTGTTGATGACTGCCTATGCCCCAGGACACTCTGGATCACCATACCTTACTGCCACGATGAGCCTTTCCAGGCCCCTGGTGACTGTCTTTCCTTGCCCCAGCATTCAGCTGGGACTGTGAGGCATTCACGTCAGGTTGGTGCGGCTCCGGGGTTAGGTCCAGAAGGAACAGTGCCTGCGACATATGCCAAGTTAATAGCACTGAAATCCTCTGTATGTAGGTCAGTGCCAGATTTTGATATTTTTAATTTGCACCATGTCATTGTGTCTGCTGTTGGCAAAGAACCTAAAATCTCATCAAAGGGGGATGGAAGCATTCTGGTTGAGGAGTTCTCCCCAGAAGTGAACTCCTGTTTCTGGAGCCGATGTTACCTGTGCTCCTAACGCTACTTTTGACCGATATAATAGTGTCATTTTCTCCCGCGACCTACTCCATTACTCAGAGGCACAGCTGTTGGAGAAACTGTGATCTTCTGGTGTGGCTATCATAGAGCACTTGCAAAAGAAAATACAGCAAAGCCTAACCATAATGGACTATCTAGGGTCCAAGCCATTCTGAAAAAAGTGAAAGTCCGATAAAAGCGACATCTGGACTTCCCTCTGCTAACCAGGACTTTTCCGATATACTGTACATATCAAAGCAATTTCCCTCATAAAATACCGAAGAAAATCCAGAAATGCATTCCAGGCCTAAAGCCAAATTCTCATACACCTTATTCAATCAACAGAGACTGACACAGAAACATCATAGGTAATATTATTATCCTATAAACAATACTGTTGCTGACTATCAAAAATTCTTCAACTATCGTACTTCTATGATGGAACACATTTTATCCATTTCTCCTTTTTCTGAAATATCCATTGCAGGAGATTTCAATGTTCATCACCAACTTTGGCTCTCCTCTCATTTCACTGATACACCTGGTGAACAAGCCTAAATCTTTTCCATCTTTAATGACCTAGAGCAGCTTGTACAGCACTCATGTCCCAGACCGCCTTGGAGAGAGCTCCAACATACTTGACCTCTTCGTTACAACTAATCTTTGTGCTTACACTGTTACTCTTTCCTCTCCGTTGGGCTCCTCTGATCACAACCTTATTACCTTAATCTGTCCTATCACTCCGGTACGGCCTGTAGACCCTCCAAAGAATCATCGTCTGTGACACTTTGGAGCTGCGGATTGGGAGGCCCTCAGGTAGTACTTCTTTGATTTTCCATGGAACGATTATTTCTTCCATGGCCGGGAACCATCTGATTGTGCCTTGCGCATTATGTAGGTTATTCCCTCGGGCATGGAAGCATACATTCCTTTCTCATATCCTCTGACTAATGCAAGAAAGCCTTGGTTTAATCACGCTTGTTCTATTACTGTCCTCAACGAGGAGAGGGCCTACAAAAGGCACCAGAGCCAATTGACCCCTGAATCACATCTTTTATATGTTTTTGTCCAGAATTGTGCTCTCAACTCTCCAACTCGTATTCTTCCCGCTCCTTCTGGTACCTTGCCAAAAACCTTTCTAACAAATTTACCTCATCATCCTTCCCTCCTCTTTTCTACTCTGATGGCTCTGTAGCTATTTCTTCTACTGATAAGGCAGATCTCTTCACTCAGACTTTCTCCTCAAATTCCACCTTGGATGATTCCAGTGCTGTTCCTCCATCACTTTCCCTTCTCTGACTTCCTCATGGCTAACATTAAAATTTCTTCAGCTAATGTATTTTCTGCCAACTTTGTCATTTTCCATTTCCAGAACAATGTCAAAGAGCTTCAAACTCGTTGAGCCTCGTGGTGCAGAAGCAGGAGCAGCTCAGTCTACCTCCGCCCAGCCAGCAACAGAGACAGACTGGTCATTATGCTTCATATGCCAAGAAACGACGCCAGAGTCGCTGACAAGTCCATCCCAGAATACACACCAAGACAAGGGGAGCAGCTACAGCATTCTCGCTGGACATCTGAGAAGGTTTAAAGAGCTTGGATTGCTCCCCAAATCTTTTCTGTTGAGCCGATTAGATGAAGGCAGTGGCGTTGAAGCAGCATTGAGCGCCAACAATGCATGATACCACAAGACCTGCAGGCTGAGGTATAACAAGACCATGTTAGACAGAGCTGAGAAGAGGCACCTGAAAATAGGCGCCGACGAAGAAGAGGAAGTTGCTGCCCGCAAGCGAACTCGATATCTGTCATGACCATCAAGTACTGAGATGAAACACCAAGAAGTGAAATGCTTCTTCTGCGGAGAAGCTCCTGGTAGTGCTGGTCTTCATGAAGCTGCGACATTCCAACTGGACTCACGTGTCAGGTCGTGCGCACTGATTCTGGGCGACATGGACCTCCTGACGCAACTGAATGCTGGGGACATGGTTGCACAGGAGGCCAAGAACCACCGAAATTGTCTCGTGAACTTGTACAATTGCGCACAGAAGATTAAGGAAATGGCGGGCAAAGGTACAGACGATGAACACGCAATAGAAGGACTTGCTTTCACAGGGCTGGTGGTGTTTATTGAGAAGCTCTAATAGATGACGAGACGGCTCCGGTCTTCAAACTTGCTGACCTGGCACAGTTGTACACGTCAAGGATGGAACAGCTGGGAGTCAAGCATGACGGCGGGGTGCACACGACCCGTCTTAAGCAGAGACTGCTTACTCACTTTCCTAACATATGTGAACAGCACCAATGGTGCTATGTCCTGCTTGCATTCAGTGAAGACCTCGGCGATGCCCTGGGAAAGGCTTGTGAACTGGACAGAGACCTTGATGCTGTCCACCTGGCGCGTGCTGCCCAAATTGTGAGACACCACATCATCGGAGATGCCAAGGTGTTCAACGGGTTTCCTGCAGGATGCCAACAGGACTCCGTGCCACCCATGCTGCTTGCCTTGGTCAGTATGATCTTGGAAGGTCCCAGTATCAAGCACCAGAGTGAAAGCACAACACCAGCAGCACTGACCATCGCCCAGGTCCTCAAGTTCAACAGCTTGAAGCACCGACGGGCCGCCACAGGCAGTACGCCTCGCCCAGTCAGGCACGCCACCACACAGGAGACGCCAGTTCCCATCTACATCGGCCTCATGCTACATGCACACATGCGCAAGAAGGAGCTCGTCGACAGGCTGGCACACATGGGGATTTCTATCTCTTATGACCGGGTCCTGTCCCTCTCCACACAGCTGGGGAACAGTGCCTGCCGCCTCTACCACCAGGAGCAAGTAGTCTGCCCTCCCAAGATGAGAGGCAGAGTCTTCACGACTGCCGTGGTAGACAATATCGACCACAACCCAAATTCCATCACAGCAAAACAGTCATTCCATGGGACTGCTATTTCCCTCATGCAACACCCTGCATTCCATGGGGCCGGCATTGACCGCAGCATCATCATCCTCGGAGGGCCGAACGAAAGAGGCCTCAAAACAGTTGACCATTTGCTGCACTACTATACAGATGTCCCATCTGTCACCGGCAGCATCAAGAGCATCCCCATGCCGGCTACCAGCATGAGATCCCTGAGCAGCAACAGCGGCCTCAAGCAACATGCTGAAAGAAAGCATCTCTGGCTACAACACACCCAAGTCGCCCTACAAGAAACTTCTCCAGTGAACACTTCATGGGCTGCATACCACGCAAGCCAGCAGGACATGCCAGCCAGTCGGGCCATCTGTCCCACCGCACTGCTCCCACTCTTCCTGGAGAGCGCCCACACCATGGCTGTGATCAAGCACTCCATGGATGTGGTCAGGAATGCAGTGGAACATCTCAACCCTGGCCAGACTCCAGTGGTCACATTCGACCAGCCGCTGTTTGCTTTGGTAAAGCAAATCCAGTGGAAGTGGCCACAGGAGTATGGTGAAGAGAAGTTTGTCGTCCTCTTTGGCGGTCTTCATATCGAGATGGCAGCACTGAAGACCCTTGGTGACTGGTTGCAAGGGAGCGGATGGGTGCAAGCACTGGTTCAGGCAGAGATCACCAGTGCCGGGACAGCGGACTCCTTCCTGTGGGCATCCCATGTCAGTCGAACCAGGAGGGCTCATCAAGTGACAGCAGTAGCCCTCTTCACCCTGCAGCAGCATGCCTACAGCCACTACATTGACCAGCTGGGTGACACCCGCAACGAGCAGCTGGAGTTCGACGATTGGTGCCAGCAAAAAGCGGAGACCTGCCCCCAGTTCCACTACTGGGCAACTGTCCTGCAACTGGAAGTGACGGTCCTGGTGTACGTGCACTCTCTGCGCCAAGCGTCGTTTGCGATGTACGTAGATGCCCTGACAACTAGCAGTGTGGTTCCATGCCCTGGATCACACCAACTACAGATGCTGGATTCCTGTGCATCTGTGAGACATGGTGGAACTGCCGACGACACATCCTGATATAGCCCAGGAATTCCGAGCTGGGAACTTCACCATCCAGAAGACGAACAGGCCGTTCTCCGCCATCCCCGTCGATCAGGCCCACGAGCAGAACAATGCTGCCATCAAAGGAGACAGAGGTGCAGTGGGCCTGACTGACAACCCCAGCGCTCTACGACGGTGGATGGTGGCAGGACCAGAGGTTGCCAGGCTCATCGAAGAGTTTCAGGATGAAACTGACCTGGAGAACAGACCACAAGACACAAGGCACCATGACCAGTCAACAAGTGTGCAGACTGCTTTCCTCAAAGATGTACAGTCAATGGTCAACGTGATGGAAGACTTCAGGAATCCATTTGAAGAGGAGAGTCAAGATCTGCTGGTACTCGACACCAAGGAGATCGTGCCACCTGGAGCTGTAGACGCCCTCCGTCATGCACACGAAGTGGGTCAGCTGCAGTTTGACAACTTCGTCAGAGAACGCCTGGTGGAGAGAACGAAACCCATAGAAGATGCCATCCACAGAAACAAGCTGAAAATCTTCAGTCAGCCTGCTTCGAAACCTCCGGGAAAGGGCAAGCAGCAGACGAAATCCCTCAAGAATGACGTGGACCTGTTCTCTCGTCTGTATATTGGGTGCCAGAACCGGGATGGGAATCTAGAGGAATTCTTCCAACATGAAAACCAAGCCTGCCCGCCTGCACTATCAGATGGCAGTGGCATCCGGCTGGGTGTCAAGAGTGATCTTCTCGCTTGTCTAGAAGATCTCAGTCAGCCCAAGTCTGAGGTTCCTCCAACCAGCTGCATTGTGCTAGATGGAGCAGTCATCATCCAGATGCTGAAGCCAGCTACAGCAAAAAGCTCCAACGAGTATGCACAGTAGGTCTTTGTGCCCTACATAGTCTCAAAACTCCATCAAGCCACGCGACTGGACCTGGTGTGGGACCGCTACAATACAGACTCGTTGAAGGGTACAGCAAGAGCCAAGCGCGGAAAAGGGGTGAGAAGATGGGTGGTGGGTGGTGCAACGATCCCCGGGCTGGGCCAGCTTCCTCAGAGTCGACAAGAACAAGACAGAGCTGTTCAGCTTCCTCTCTGGCATCCTCCACGACTCATTCCAGCTTGCAGACAAGCAGCTGGTCATCACTGAAGGAGATGATGTCTTGAGCAAGCCACCTCTCCTAGATACTGCAGCCCTGGCTCCTTGCAACCACGAAGAAGCCGACAGCCGCATAATGTTGCCTGCCGCCCACGCTTCTCACAATGGCCACAAGAAGATCCTCATCTGCACAGTTGACACTGATGTTGTTGTCCTGGCAGTGGCTCTGGCAAGCACCCTGGAGGAGGAAGCCGAAGTGTGGGTGTCCTTCAGCACGGACAAGGCGTTCCGGTTCTTGGCAGCCCATGAGATGGCGCGGGCTCTGGGCCCTGAGAAAACACAGGCACTACCAATGTTTCATGCTTTGACGGGCTGCGACACAGTCTCCTGCTTCGCCGGACATAGCAAGAGGACAGCATGGGCAGTGTGGACAGCTCTACCTCAGCTGACCCAGACACTCACTGACCTCTCCACTGCACCGGATCATATTGATGAAGATGCCATGCACACCATTGAGAGGTTCGTCATCCTGCTTTACGACAGAACAAGCACCACAACCGATATTGACAAGGCACACCGCAAACTGTTTGCAAAGAAGAGCAATGTCCAACTGATCCCACCGACAAGTGCAGCCCTGATGCAGCACGTCCGACGAGCAATATACCAGGGCGGACATGTCTGGGGTCAGGCCCTGGTTCCTGCACCAACATTGCCATCACCAACCGACTGGGGTTGGATCAAGACCAGCGGCATGTATGAACCTCTCTGGACAATGCTCCCCGAGGCATCCAAGGTCTGCTGGGAGCTTGTCTCCTGCAAATGCCAGGAGGGCTGCATCAAGAAGTGCAAATGCAAGAAGGCCAGGCTGGAATGCACACCACTGTGTGCTTGTAACGGGGAGTGCTCTCAGAACTGAACTCGCAAACTTAACCCGCCCCGTCCCGTCGATGTATGGGTACGTTGCAACGATTTGCATTTGCCAGTCCCGGTGACGTACCAGTACGTCGTGCAATTGCAAAGTTCATAATTTCGACAATTTTCAAATTTCGTGCTTGATTTGTGGTACATATCCTCGCATGACCTTCCCCTATCTGCCACCAGGCAGGGACACTTGGCGACCCCGAGCGACCCGCGCTAACCAACCACTCGTCCACTCACCTGGTAGCAACGGTACTGCTCAGACATGGCTAAGAGAGGTCTCTCAGAGGACGAAATTCAAGCCGCCCTGGACGCCTTTACAGGCGACAGTGATTCCCCACTGGACGACGAGGTTGTGGATAAAGATTATGTGCAGCCAAAGGAGGAAGAAACCACCAGCAGTGATGAAGAAGTCCCGTCTCCCAGGAAGCGGCAGTACGTGACTTACCGTGCTGCTAGAGAGGGGCAGCCGGCCAAGAAACCACGTGGAACATCCTATGCCTATCCCCAACGTGATTTGGAACCAGATTTCGATGACGAGGACGAGGATGAGGACAGAGTCGTGGAACGTGCTGCCATGTGGTATGGACGTGAGGTAATCGCTCATCGTGGCCCAGAGTGCACACCACGTTGGACGAGCAGGTATGGGCCTAGTATTTTGTTTGGAGAGTTAGGAAGTGCCGTGGGGGGAGTGGGGAGTGAAAGGGAAAGTGCAGGGAGGATAAGGGAAAGTGAGAGTGACGTGAGTGAGTCATTGCTCTCCCTAGGTAGTGTGAGGCGGTGTAGTGTTTCACATGGGCGAGTGCGGGTGCGTTCAGTATCACGTGGGGTTGTGCTGGAGGGGGAAGGTGGGGAGGAACCACTCCCAAGCATGTCTTATGCTCCCCAATATCCCCTAACACGTGGTCGAGCTAGGGTGCGTGAGAAAGCACATGGTGTTGTCATGGAGGGGGAAGGTGGGGAGGAACCACTCCCCAGCACCTCTTATGCTCCCCAATATTCCACTACTTCATCCCCACAGCCCCCTAATGTTCCTCAAGGCTGTAAGGGTAAGGGAAAGGGAAAAGGTAAAGGCAGAGGGAAGAGGAGTGACAGTGGGGAAGCCCTCCGCACTCCTTCTCCCCCACCTCCCTCACCAGGATCTCCTCCCCACCCAGACGAAGGCGGTGATGGGGATGATGGGGACGAGGGATTTGTGGGATGGAACTGGGAGGATGGGAGTGATTTTTCTCCCCTCATTCACCCCTTCACTGAGCGGGGGCGCTCTGGCTGCATTGCTCCCAGAATTCACCATAATTCCACCAGGTTGGATTTTTTCCACCTGTTTTTTAGTGAGGCATTCGTGGAGCAGATTGTATACCAAACCAACCTTTTCGCAAGCCGAGCGCCTTGAGAGTGAAAGATTGGGAACAAGGAGTAGGCATTCTATCATATATGATTACCCTGTCTCCCTTTCAGAAATGTTCCTATTTTTTGCCCTGGTCCTTTTGATGGGTATTATACGAAAGAACAGAATTCCTGCTTACTGGACAAGGGACCCTGTTATGTTTACCCCAATATTTGGGCAAGTGATGAGCCGTAATCGGTTTCAACAAATTCTAAGTCGCCTCCATTTCTATGATGCTCATGATCCTGCAAATGCGAACGACACTGATAAAATGAGGTGAATTAGGTTGGTCTTTGATCACCTGAGGCAAACCTTTCGTTCGTCATTCTATCCTTATAGAGACCTCGTCATAGACGAGAGTCTCGTGTTGTGGAGAGGTAATATTTCATTTAGGCAGTATATACCCAGCAAAAGGCACCGTTTTGGGTTCAAGATCTTTGTTATGTGCGACTGTAGGACTGGATACGTGCAAGACATAGTCTTGTACACCGGTGCACAGACAGACATAATAGAAGATCGAAGTATTGGACTGTCAGGAGCAGTGGTAAAGACGATGATAGAAGACTGCCTTCATCGTGGTCATGTCCTCTACCTGGACAACTGGTACACTAGCCCTCTTCTCGCTCGTTATCTTCACACGCATGAAACGGGAGTCTGTGGAACCGTGAAGGTGAACCGGCGTCACATGGCCAAGGTAGGGCGGAAACTTGCAAGGAATGAGGTTGTCTTCTTCAAAGCCAACAACATCCTTGCAACTGTGTGGAACCACAATAGAGAAGTAAGCCTCTTGTCAACAGTTCACCGCCCCTTGATGCACCGTACTGATTCCGTAGATTACCGTAGCGAGAACAGGCGTCACATTTGGAAACCTAAGTGTGTCATGGACTATAACATAAACATGCGCCTGGTGGACCAGTCAGACTCCATGATATCGATGGTAGAGTGTGCCAGGACCACGATGAAGTGATATAAGAAACTGTTCTTTCACTTGCTAGACATCACTGCTCTGAATTGCCACCACCTTCACGCCATGACAACAGGAGTTCAGGAAACCTTTGAAGGGTTTGTGAGGGAGCTCACAAGAGAGATGTTTGCACGTTATGCTGTAGAAAGGCCCCAACATCGCACCGGCACTGCCCCTATTGCCCAAACTCCCCTGAGAATATCCGGCCACCATTTCTCCACTCCTATCCCTCCCCAGCCAAACAGACCTAGGCCCCATCGCAGGTGTCACGTGTGTAGCAATTCCCGGGTGAGACTCACGACACAGAGGAAGGACACCCGCTATGAGTGCGTTGAGTGTGATGTGGGTCTCTGTATTCACCCATGTTTCAGCGAATATCACACGTTGATGCAATTCTGATATGGTGTGAATGCGACAGGACGCTGAAACTATAAAGTAAATGCGACAAACAGACGCTCAGTGAAAATATCAGTCATGTTGATCTCCAAATATTAGTATAAAGTGCATATGGGTATAACATAAGTGCAAAAATTGTATGTAAGTGAATAAATATGCTATAAGTGGAAACATACATAGTGAGGGTTTTATGATGCGATATTCTGTTGCTCAGTGCAATAAATACGGCCCGTAATTATGTAATTATTATTATTGGAAATGCTTACGAGTATAAGTTCAAATTATGGTAAGTGCTGAAATATATTCTAAGTCAAATATTCATAGCGTGTGTATAGAGATGCGATATCCTGACGCTCAGTTGAATCAATAAGGCCCGTAATAATGAAAATAGAAGTCAACAGGTGGGAAAGTGTGTAATATATGTGAAGAATTAGTATATAAGTGTGTGAGTATTATGTTGGTTGAAACATTCATTGCGAGGGTATTTTCATGCGATATTCTGACACTCACTTGAATAAATAATGCCAGTAAGTATGTACAGCGCAGTATAGGGGTGTAAACGTGTGTAATGTAAGTGGGAAAGTATAATTGGAGTGAATAAATAAAGTAGAACATGAAACACGAGTGTTTGAGATTGTGGTTGCTACGTGAATATGCGCCAGCATATCGCTAAATGCCCTCGTAATGAATGTAAATAATTGAAAACATTTACAGTGGTGGAGGAAAGGTTCTATGTAAAGGGAAAAATAATAAGACAGTGCTAAAACAATTGGGTATGTTGAAATACGAGTCATAGCGAGTGCGCTTACTAAGCTGATGTGCGCTAAACTTATGCTGCATGTCATCATAATGAATGAAAACATCTGGAAACACTTACAAAGAGTAGAAATTGGTAAAATGTCATTGAAACAGAAGTATACAAGTAGAAAAAATGATATGTTGACTGATACAAGAAACTTAGCATATAGCATGTTACGACTCGGACCTAACTCGCTATGCTCGCGCGATGGTACAATGCTTATTTTTCATCTATATGTGTTTGAAATCCATTATATTGTTACTGTTATTGTTTATTAGTTCAAATTCAATAAATATAGAGGTGTTGTGTGTTGTTTCTCCTAGTATTCCTTACCATAGAAAACGTGAGTGCCTGACACGTCAATAAAAAAATACGATACCTGGCGCGGGGGACCTCACCTGTTCCGACCACTTATAGACCACGGTAAGCTCTTTCTTGGTGATTTTCCTCCGTTTCTCAACCTAAGTGGAAGTTTGAGCCAAAAAAAAAAAATTCCAAAAAGGCTCGGGACTGGGGGATGTCGGAGGTGCGGAAAACCTCGGGACGTGACGGGTTAAGATTAAGATTCTGAACTGTTCCAGACAGTACACAGGGACTGTAAAACAGAGAACTTATCTGCATATTGCATTTAGCAGATTATGTGTTAATTAACATGATGATTAAATGTAGTATTGTCCCTTGACCACAGAAGTATTACATTTGAAATGCCCAGGATTGATCTGATAAGAGCAAGCCACCATAATTATCACTATCTGGTTCTGTTATTGTTGTTGTATTATCGATGTAATTAGCATAATTGTGTTAATAATTTTGTTAATTGGCATCTTAATTGGCGTGGGCAGTGTCCATGAATAGCTATTGACAGACAGAGGAAGAAGGTCAGATAACATTTCCACAACTTAAATGAATCTAGCCTATTCACAAGGAATGTCAGCATTTGATGCCTGATCATGGGTTTCCTTGTCGCCATTTCATCTGTAATTAGCCTAAATATGTTAATTAATATCAGCAGCATCTCCCAAAATGTGACTAAGAGCTATCTGGCATGTCTTGATTCAAAACATTCAATAAACATTCACTAAAACCTTCAGCAGCAAACTTTATCTAACTTCTGTGTGTCTTTTGGGTGTCTGCTGGTGGCCATTTTGGAAAATGGCCGCCACGGCCGCCAGGGGGCAGTTGGCCGATGGCTCCACATCCAAATTTGTTCATAATGTATTGGTCTACCTCTGTGCCAAAATTGGTGCTTTTATCAAAAAATGCACAATAGGTTAGCTTACCCGCAGCGCTACTACACTTCAGCATTTCCTTGTTTAAATGCAAACTAAAAATTATATTATTTAACTTTTTAGAGGTGAGGTGGCTGAGTGGTTAGCATTTCCCCTCGTGATACATATGCTTCTGAATCTAGAGTTCGAAACCTAAACCGTCGTATGCATTTAGAGTGGGTGATGGCAGTTTATCCTTTCATATACCAGTACATATAATGGTAGTCTGTGGTTCCATACATATATTCAGGCTTTGATACACACAAAAACATAGTCACGTCATGTGTACTTTTACATGCATCACCCTTTTCCTTTGGGTAAGGATTGCATATGGCTACCATCTTACCTCTGAGGAAGATAGTCCGGTCCCGCATTGCACGTATTGTGGACTCTTACAGCTGGTGTTCTCGAAACTGTATTCTATATTTTTTTTACTTAACCTTTGTCTGTCTGATTGAGCAGATCCGTCTATCGAAAGTAAACAACTGCCCAATGGGGTTGCCCCATAAGTTCCCTACACCATGGATATTGAATCTGCATCTTAATGTGACATGTACTGTGTAGTGTGGACCTATTTTGCAAGCTTGGCACGTGTCATCTGTGATTCCACCCAACCCAAACCTAAGCTGGTAGCTGAGAAGGGCTGGGTTATGTCCTATTCTAAGCCTAGCTAGGTGAACCCGATCATCTCTAACCTATGCCCGGATGTCGGGGGGTGGGTGTTGGGACTTATAATTATATTGTTTTGATCGAGTTATTGTATCGTCTTGTGCGAAAAGGGAGTGTGTAGGTGTTTCTTCATTGCTAGTGTTTGAATCTGTGGAAGTGAGATATTGTTGCAGAGGTTTGATAATGTTTGTGATGATTATTTTATGTGCCTAGGTGCGTTATGTGTGTCTGTCATGTCATGACAGGGGTGTTCTGTATTGGCACAGGCTGCTACACTAAATTGTGTGCCTCTCATATCAAAGTTGTTTCTGACTACGAGGACATTAGTTTAAGAATATGAGAGCTGTGGGAGTTGCCTTGGTGCAGACAGTGGCGATGCGTAGTGTTGTTTTGTATGGTTTGCAAGGTGTTGTTCTGGGTACTAAATAGGATGTGAGCTAATTAGGGGAGACATACACGTAGGACATTACTTATCTAATGTACTGTTTGTAGAGGAAGGAGAATTTTATTTTGTTACCCAAAGGCTGGCCCTGTAGTTGCCCAGAGTGAGTCCGGAGATGCACCTTCTCTTGATGTATTGTACTGTACATGATCCTTAAAGAGGAGTCCGGTGTCATATGTCACTCTCAGGATCTTAGTGGTGTGTGTGTGTGTGTGTGTTCTTACCTAATTGTTCTTACCTAATTGTATCTTTACAGGAATGAGTCAAACTCGTACTGTCCCGTGTCTTAAACCATATTTATCGTACATATCCTTAAATTTGTTCTTACCTAATTGTTCTTACCTAATTGTATCTTTACAGGAATGAGTCAAGCTCTTACTGTCCCGTGTCTTAAACCATATTTATCGTACACATCCTTAAATTTGTTCTTACCTAATTCTTCTTACCTAATTGTATCTTTACAGGAATGAGTCAAGCTCGTACTGTCCCGTGTCTTAAACCATATTTATCGTACATATCCTTAAATTTGTGAATTGTTTTGGCACACACTATTTCATTCGGTAGTGCATTCCATTGATCAATTCCTCTGTTTGGGAAACTGAATTTCCTTACGTCTTTATCACCTCTCTTCTTATGCAGTTTGTTGCAGTGTCCTCTTGCTGATGCTTCTCCATATGTTAAGTAATCATTTATGTCTATTTTCTCCTTTCCTGATATGCACTTATATAGCATTATCATGTCACCTCTTTTCCTTCTCTCCTGTAGTGTTGGTAGATTCAGTTTATTTAGTCTTTCTTCGTAGCTTAGGTCCCTTAAGCTTGGTATCCATCTTGTAGAGGCCCTTTGAACTTTTTCAATCTTGTCTATGTGTTTTTTGAGATGAGGACTCCAGACCACTGATGCATATTTCAGGGTTGGTCTAATGAATGATGTTATTATCCTTCTTAGCATGTCTTTATTTATGTATGTGAATGCTATTCTCATATTTGCAAGCAGTGTATACATGTTCCGTACCTTCTCGCTGATGTGGTCAGCCGGAGATAGTCTGTTATTGATGATCACACCTAGGTCTTTCTCTCTTTCTCATGTGTATAGGGTTTTATTTCCTAACTTATAATCCCAATCAGGTCTTTTTCCACTTTTACCAAACTTGATCACATGACACTTGTCCACATTGAACTCATGAATGGAGTAGTACATTTGCCATGTACTACTCCATTCATGAAGTTTATTTAATTCTTCTTGTAGCTCCTTACAAGAGTCTGTGTTAGTAATTCTCCTTTGTATTTTTGCATCATCTGCAAACATATTCAGATAGCTCTCATTTCCAGTGTTACTGTTTATATCATTTATATACACTAAAAACATGATTGGTGCCAGCACTAAACCCTGTGGTACTCCACTAGTCACTTCTTTCCATGATGAGTAGTTTCCTCTTAGTACTGTCCTCATTTCTCTTTTTATGAGAAAGTCTTGCATCCAACAAAACAGTTTGCCTCGAATTCCTCCTTGATGGTACAGTTTCCATAAAAGTCTTTGGTGTGGTACTGTGTCAAAAGCTTTCTTGAAATCTAAATAGATACTGTCCAACCAACCTTCCCTTTCCTGTATTGTGTTTGTTACTCTGTCATAGTAGCTCAACAGATTAGTAACACATGATTTTCCTTTTCTGAAACCAAACTGTCTTTCTGTTCTCATACTGTGTTCTTCTAGATGATTTACCCAAGCCTTTCTTATAAGTTTTTCTAATACCTTGCTTACAACACTGGTCAGTGATACTGGTCGGTAGTTGAGTGGATTTTTTCTATTTCCTTTCTTGAATAAGGGGACAATATTTGCTTTTTTTTTTTCCAAATATCAGGTAGTTTACCTTGACTCAAGGATTTCTTGAAAATTAAAAATAATGGTTTACTTAACTCCTTTGCACATTCTTGTAATACCCAACATGAAATTTCATCAGGACCACTTGCTTTTCCTCTGTCTGATCTACTTAACTCCTCCTGTATTACTTTTTCTGCTATTTGTATATCTGGTAGTATGTGTGGACATGCGTGTTCCACATAGTCCCTCTCAAATTTTTTTCCTTCTGTAAAAACTAATTGGAAATTCTTATTTAGTGCTTCACAAATATCTTTCTCTTGTGTATAAGTGATTCCCTCGTCCGTAATGGATTGTATTATATCTTTTACTTTGGTTTTGCTTCTGATATAGCTGTTAAACAGCTTTGATTGATCACTACTTTTATTTATTATATCCTCCTCAAACTGTTTTTGGGCTTCCCTCCTTATTCTTGTATAGTCATTTCTTGCCTGTTTGTAATTATTATACGCCCTTTCACTATTGTGTCTTCTGTATCTATTCCACAACAAATCTCTTCTTTCTTTTGATTTTTTACGTTCTGTATTGAACCATTTCTGTATTTTCTTATCTGTTTCTTTGTGCTGTGGGATGTACTTCTGGACTCCTATTTCATAAAATTCACAAAATTTTTTATATACAGCATTTAAATCTTGTCCTCTAAGCTCATTTTCCTAATCAACTTCTAAGAAGTACTTCTTTAGGTCTTGATAATTTCCCTTTTTATAGTTTAAGGTCTTTTTGTAACTGTCATTGCTGTTTACTATGTCATATGCTATCCTGAAGTTATAATTTAGTACTGCATAATCGCTTTTGCCGAGTGGAGGGTGATATATTAAACTGTCAGTATCATTTTCTTGCCTAGTAAATATTAGATCTAGCACTGAAGGTACATCAAGTCCTCTTTTTCTGGTGGTTTCCCTCACATGTTGCGTTAAGAAAAACTCTTGTACGAGATCCAGTAGCTTTTGGTCGCAACAGCGAGTATTCCAATTTATATTTGTATTGAAGTCCCCAGTTAGTATAATTCTTTCCGATTTCTCTTCCATTTTATATAGTAATGATCTTATACTCTGAATTGTACTCTCTGCCAGGTCCTCATACTCGTCTCTTTCCCATGTGTTTGATCTGGGTGGCATGTACAAATTGGCTACAATTACTTTACCTTCAGATGTGTCGATCTCTACTGCAATCAGTTCTACTTGTGATGGTATATCTAGTTTTATTTCTTTGACTTTTAGATTTTTCTTAGTTAATATTATAATTCCTCCTCCTTTCTTTAATTTTCTGTCTCTTCTCCATATATTGTATTCCTCTAAGTTTAGTATGTCATTGGATATCCTTGGTGTCAATTTTGTTTCAGTTAGGCATATTATTTGTGGTTCATTTTCTCTGGCATAATCATTCATCTCTAGTAATTTAGATACCATTCCATCCACATTTGAGTACATCAACTTTATCATCTTGTTTATATATTTGTCATAACATGGTTCTACACACACACACACACACACTCCCCTGTCCACACGCGACTAAAATTACCCCTTCATTGGAATATCTAACCACACACACACACACACACACACACACACACACACACACACACACACACACACACACACACACACACACACACACACAATTGCATGCAAGCTTCCTCCTTTTTCTTCCATCCTGTTTGTGTACCACTTTCGTACCTGCAATCCTATTACTTTGTGTGTGGGTGTGTTTGTGTGTGTGTGTGTGTGTGTGTGTGTGTGTGTGTGACACGTACGTTGTTACGTGTGATGTGAGGGGAGTACCTGTGTTCATGTTTACGGCTGGTCTTGAATGTATTGGGTATTTGGCTGGAACAATCGTCAACATGTTGCCCTTGACCCAAGTCTGCATTGTATTGAGGTAATCCTGGTGCAGTGTGCAGGCCGTCTCCAGTTTAGTGTGTAGCTGTTGTGGTGATATCATATGATATAAGGCAATGTTTGTGGGTGTTTGGGGTGTGAAAATATCCTGCATGTGTAGGCTGACAAGCGTAGATGGGGGAACGAAGCCCTGTGGAAATACGTTAGGGAAATTTCGTGTTTTTGATGACCTGGAATAAAATATGTGCCTGCCTGCCAGACAAACATTTGGCAAGGAAGAACTTGGTGTTTTTATTCCTTATGTGTTGTATATCTTGGTTGTTAGTATGCATCAGGGGATGGCATCTAAGGCTTTACTAATATCTATTGTTGTGGAACGTGTGCGTTGTATGGGGTATCGCGAAGCAGATGCCAGCTAATGCATTTTATGGGTTTATTAAGGTGTTTGTCTAGTGCAGTGCTCTAAATCCGTATTGTGAAGAAGCAAGTGAGGTATCATGGGATGTATCTGTTGAGAACGAGGCTTCAATTATTCTGGATGGTGTGCTAAATAATGTTATGGATCTAAGAGGAAGGAGGTGCTTTCTCATTGTTTGAGATACGTATAGTGGTAGGTGTTCCATGTATGCAAATACTGGGAATGCTACTGTGTTAATGCGAATAGTTGCTGATGTTAGTAAGGGTCTGGATGCCGTGTGGTTCTATATATTTCAGCTGCAGGATGCTGATGCCATCCACCCCTGTACCTGTAGAGTTTTTGTTTTCTAGATAACATTGTGTATCTGTTCTGGGGTGAAGGATGGTTTCATTGTGGTCGATCTAAATTTTTCAGTGTGTGCAGCGACTTCTTAAGGAAATGAAAATTTATATACTGACTCTTGGCACACTTTATTATACAAGTACAATAAAGAGAGACTGACACCAGTGTTAACAACGGTGTTACCTACAAGTGGCGAGACTGCAACTCTTGTACTATTATAAAACTCTTTAACCGAATAGCTGCACAATGCCTTCCTGAAAACATTTCCATTACCCTGTACCATATAATCCAGATTCTCGCGTACTGTGTATTTTACTATTTTCGTTTCCTTATGGCGTAAAGAATGTGTTTATGCTTCATGAATGGCCTGATACGGAGTGATGCAATCACTGTCACGTGCAGTGGTCGGCGGCGGCTACTTCCAACCTGCCTGGGAGCTGGTCTACCAAAGTATGCTCCGATGGCCAAATAACATGTGACTTCAACTCAATACATTGCTTGAACATGGGCACCTAAAGTTTACCAGTTTAAATTAAGTGTAGTAAAAGTATTTATTTTTATGATTTTTATTAATCGTTTATCTACCAAACCTTGATTTCAAAATTTGTAAAACTTTGGCACACCTACCTATAGCCATATTTCCCCCTGACTCGGTCCTTTTCAGTCGCTGCCAGTTAAAGAGAATGCGCTGAGTCTGACTAATGGCTGAGAAAATCAACGACGTATTAGTGGTGTATGTAACTATGTGTGCTAAACAGTAGATAAGATAATACAGCAAATGTCATTTGAAGGTTAAATGTCAATAGCTTCATGTAGTAGAATTGGAAGTATCGCCCCCTGTGGCGGGGAGACAGAATCTGGCCGCACTATGGGGTGGTACTACTACTCTGAGGCCAGGTTGTGTTAGGAAGAATACTGTCACCGTATTCCCTGCGTGTCGTAAAAGGCGACTAAAAGGGGCGGGGTGAGGGGACTAGGGACCCCCTCCTCTGTTTTTTAGTTCCTAAAAAGAGACAGGCCAGAGAAAGGAATGGGGGATTGAATTATCCCCGTACCCTGAAGATTGGGCCTATGAATGTGCATGGATGTAGTACGATTGAGGCTAAAAGGGAGAAGATTGGGAGAATGTTTGTGAGAAGAAAGTTGAATGTGTTAGATTTGAGTGAAACAAAGATGAAAGGGAAGGGTGAGTCTATGTTTGGAAGTGTGAATGGAAGATTGTCATGTGTTGATAGAGGAAGGGCAAGAGAAGGTGTGGCCTTGTTAGTGAGTCCGGAAGTACAGCAGTGTTAATTGAATGGAAGGAGGTGTCATCGAGACTGATGTGGGTGAAAGCGAAATTTGAAAGTGAGTTGTGGGTGTTTGTGAGTGCATGTGGGCCTGGTAGTGAAAGGGATGAAGAAGAGAGGGAGTCTTTCTGGAATGATGTTGAGTGTCTGGAGAGTTTTGGAACAAATGTGAATTTGGTAATGATGCGAGATCTGAATGCTAGAGTGGGAAGTGTAGCAGTTGAAGGTGTAGTTCGTATGCACGGTGTGCCTGGAAGAAATGAAAATGGGGAACGAATGATAGGGATGTGTGTTGAGCGAGAGATGGTGATTGGAAATACTATGTTCAAAAAGAAAGATATTTGTAAGTATACGCGGGTGAGACAGGAGGGTAGAATGGTTGTAGATAAAGCATTAATGGACCATGTGGTTGTCTAGGAATGTAATAGGAAGACTGTTGGATGTGAGAGTTCTGAGAGGGGAGGGTGGAGGTATGTCTGACCACTACCTGGTGGAGGGAAATTTAAGAGTAGGTAAGAGATGGGTGAGAGCTAGGAGGGTTAGGTGTGGCAGGGAGGTTTTGAAAGTGAGTGAGTTGGATAAAAGAGAGAAAATGATAGAGTATCAGGAGAAATTGAAAGATGAGTGGAACGCAGTGAAAGATCAGGAAAATGGCAGTGTGGAGGAGGAATGGCAGTTGTTTAAGAGTGCTGTGGTGGGACATACAGAAGAGGTGTGTGGTGTGAGATGTGTGGGTGGTGGTGTAAGAAAAGGAAATGAATGGTTGTGCGAGGAAGTATGGCTGTGGCTGAGAAGAGACGTGCGTATGAAGTGTGGCTGCAGAGGAAGGATGAGGTGTCATATGAGAGGTATAAGGAAAAGAGGAATAGGGCGAGAAGGGCTGTGTGATGCTAAAGTGGCAGCAGATGAGAGGTGGGGTAGGCGGCTGGCTGAGAATTTGCAACAGAATAAGAAAATGTTCTGGAAGGAGGTGAAAAGGGTGCGAAAGGGAGAGTCTGGGAAGGAAGAGCGAGTAAAAGCAGAGGATGGAAGGATGTTAATTGAGATGGATGCAGTAAGGAAGAGATGGTCAGAGTATTTTGAAAGAAGGAGGAAAGGGTGGCTGAGATTGTGGCAGATGGAAGGGTGCAAGGAATAAATGTGTTGGGAGAGTTGAATGATTCTTTGATCACGAAGTAGGAAGTGGAGAAGGCAGTAAAGAAGATGGAAACAGGGAAAGCTGCAGGTATGGATGGGTGTGCTGTGGAATGCATGAAGGGTGGTGGAGTGACTATTGTTGACTGGTTAATAAGATTGTTGAATGTGTGCTTTGTGAAAGGTATGGTGCCAGTTGACTGGGCAAGTGCATGTCTGGTCCCGTTGTATAAAGGCAAGGGTGATAAGTATGAATGTGCTAGCTTTAGGGGTATAAGTCTGTTGAGTGTTGTAGGTAAGGTGTATGGTAGAGTGTTAATTATGAGGGTTAGAGAGGGTACAGAGGGAGAGATTGGTGATGAGCAGTGTGGCTTTAGGAGAGGGAGGGGATGCGTGGATCAGGTGTTCCCTGTGAGACAAGTGTGTGAAAAGTATTTAGTGAAAGGCAAGGATGTGTTTTGGGCATTCATGGATTTAGAGAAAGCGTATGATAGAATTGATAGGGAGGCCTTGTGGACTGTTAAGATAATATGGACTTGTTGGTAGGTTACTAAAAAGGGGGAAAAGTCTTATGTAAATAGTATAGCGTGTGTAAGAATGGGAAATGCCATGAGTGATTGGTTTCCCATGAGAGTGGGGCTGCGACAGGGATGTATGATGTCGTCTTGGTTGTTTAATATTTATATGGATGGTGTTGTAAGAGAGGTGAATGCAAGAGTTTTAGGTGGAGGTCTGAGTCTGGTGAATGTTGATGGTGTAGAGTGGAATCTGAAGCAGCTGCTGTTTGCAGATGATACTGCACTGGTGGCTGATTCAGATGAAAGGTTGAGACAGTTGGTAGAGGAGTTTGGAAGGGTGTGTGAAAGGAGGAAATTGAAAGTAAATGAGAATAAGAGTAAAGTGATGAAGTGTACGAGGTTGGTAGATAGTAGGGGGATGAATATAGTTTTGCATGGTGAGTTGCTTGAGGAGGTAGAGTGTTTTAAATATTTAGGGTCACATGTTGCTGTGGATGGAAGAATAGATGCAGAAGTGAAGAATGAATGAGGTAGGTAAGGTGCTGGGAGGAATGAAAAAAGTGTTTAGATGTCGTTTGCTTGGAATGGATGTAAAGAGAAGGCTGTATGAGGGTGTTGTGGTACTGACTGCGTTATATGGGGCTGAAACATGGAAAATGGGTGTAGCAGAGAGGAAAAGTTTGAATGCAATGGAGATGAGGTGTCTGAGGAGTATGTGTGGAGTGATGCATATGGATCAAGTGCGAAATGATGAAGTGCGAAGGAGAACTGGAGTTGTTCGGGAGATGACTGGTAGAGTTGAGCAGAGGGTGTTGCGATGGTTTGGGCATATGGAGAGAATGGATAATGAGCGATTGGTGAAAAAGATAACTAGATCTGATGTGAGAGGTGTAAGGCTGAGAGGGAGACCACGAATAGAACGGATGGACAGTGTAAAGAGAGGACTGGATGTGAGAGGGATGTCTGTTGAGCGAGGAAGAGTGGCTGTGCATGACAGAAATAAATGGAGAGAAACTGTGAATGAATAAATGATGTCGCAGCCCTGAGGGGGTATTCTCCCGCATTTGGTCTGATCAGCTAGTCAGGTCAGGTGCGGGTAAGGGGATGGGTCTTTTATGATGTGGCAGGGGTAAACCGGCTCTGCTGTCGGGCCCTGCTGCGGATGTCACTGATTGCACTGCGTGGTTGACCCTTGTGCGGTGTGGTGCGGTAAAGTTCTGTCCCTTCTCCCCTCTGGGGCTAAGATGGGAATGAATGTGTTTGAATGGATGAGTAAATGGGGAGTGTGTCGTCCTGTCTTGGCTACCTCCCTTTCCTTGGGGGAAGCAGCCTAGGTATATAGATAGATAGATAGCATTTATTATGCTTCTTCCTCCAGTCCCCACGGAAAACAAATACAGTATTAATTCATAGGGCCGGCATAAGAGAGTGCAATGAATAGATGGGCATTGGACGCATTGACATCTTGATGAAAGTGAGTAATATTTTTTCATAAATATACAAGGCTTGATACATAATATATATATATATATATATATATATATATATATATATATATATATATATATATATATATATATATATATATACATGCACGGATATCCGAGGATATGTTAGTTTATGTTATGCGTATATATCTGTATGAATATACCCATTTCACGATGTATTATTTGTATGCAAATACTGTATAATTATGGACTAAATAGGAGAAAAATGATGTATGTGTTATTTGAAAGGCAAATATAATTTATGTACTTTCCGGCCCATGATACGGAGTTATCGTATTTGTAATTTTCCTCAGCCGTCAGCGAAGACTGAGTGTAAATGGGATGAGGTCACCGACTTGTGAGTAGATTTACAAGCTGCATATTCCATGCAGAAACGAGGTGCAGCATCATACTGAAAACGCACAATATTGGTCCCAATTACCTAGGCAGTATGCACAGTAAATATAGTTTCAAATATAAAGAATACATGAATGAATATATATATATATATATATATATATATATATATATATATATATATATATATATATATATATATAGTATATATGCATATGTGATGACAGCATGGTTGCCTGAAGGCAGGTGACATACTTGAATGCTCCTGAGAATAGTGCACACAGATTTTAGTAATATGCCTGCTAGACTAACGTTAAAGTCAGTGGTGGGAATGGGTGTCAGTATGTGACACCGACAAAGAAAGGATTAATATACATTAAGTATTTCTCTGAAAGCACTTTAAGGTAAAAAAAAATATCTATTTTTGGCACAACCGAGGTGGACAACAATTTCACCCGCAGCTAAGGGGTTAACGTCACATAAGTGGTGAAGCACAGGTCATGCTGATGGTTTCATGAGACAGAGTAGCTCCACTTCTCTCAAACCAAGCTGCTCTTTGGTGAGGAACATGCATTTTGTCTTAAATTCATTCAGTGTTAAATATCTAAACTTTACACTGTTGTTGGACCTAATGATCTTCGGACGATGAAAACAATCAGGCAATATCAGAAGCTATACTGCATGGTTATATATAACACCATTATACTCTTCTGATCACAAAAGCCATTCTGCCCCAAGATAACCCTGATTCTTAGTCTGGTGTAACGCAGTATTTATATTCTCATGAGAACATTAGTCATTTTAATTTTCTAGTTTCTTATTCACTTCATTTAAAGTACATCAGAAAAATTTACTTCCTGATCCCGCATCATCTCAGTACGAATTACGTATTATCCTCTGTTTGTTTTCAGCTGACGGAACTGAGTCACTTTCACAACTTGAACATTAGTTGTCCTTGCATAAAATTCAGCCACCCAATGTTTACTATACTCTTTTCACTCTAACTTGGCCTGAAATTGTCCTCTCTTCCTCATGAACATTGAGTAGAAGTAATAGCTTAACACTAGAATGTATTGCTAGTCTTAAATTAGTACCATCGAAAGGATATGGTGTGGTAGTATTTTCGTTTTCTGCCACTGAACTGTCTGGAATAAGTTGCAAGGAGACGAAAATCTGGGACAGGTAAAGGTGAAGGAACTATACACTAAGTGGAATGAGTCTTTAGTTATTGGTCAGTTTAATCAGTCCTCCAACTTGACCAGAAATCCAATTGGGATGAAGGAAATATGAGATGCTCATCAGGATAGAATAAATTTGTCATATTATGGGAAGGGGGAGGGGGCTGATGTTATATCCAATAATTAGCTACATCAGATGTTCTTGAGGGGGAGGCTGTAACAAACCTAGGTGCATTAAGTACTAAATTTTTATTATGGATACCCAACAGATGGATGTGTTCACAATACTGTCTTTCAGTGTTTCATGTGATTTTGCTGTACCACGAGTTGATTGGTAAACATTTATCCACAGCATCCCGTTGACATGTGGATATGTCACCACATTTTGTCACGGTGACACCCATTGATGTATCCATACGTTTTGCAATTGTGAGGTCTATCATTTGCACATTTTTCAAATTTCGTGTGTGATATTTGGTATGTATATGCAGGATACCTTCCTTTAGCTGCCGCTAGGTGGGGACACTCCCCGACCCCATGTGACCCACGCGCAGACTTATCTCGGTCACTCACCCGTTAGCAGGTACCCAGCATAGATATGGCGTGCTGAGGCCTCTCTGACGATGAAATTCAAGCCACCCTTGATGCCTTCACAGGCGACAGTGATTCCCCAATCGATGACAATGTGAAGGACAAGTACTACGTGCTGCCTGAAGACGAAATGAGCAGCAGTGATAAGGAGGTACCATCACCAAGGAAGCGGCGGTATGTGACATATTGTAAGACTAGAGAAGTCCAGCCTGAACCCCAACCACGTGCACACACCTCTCTTCAGCCCCTAGAGGAAGGGTCTGATGAGGACGAGGACGAAGACGGAACCGTGGGACGTGGTGTTACCTCGTGGCTCGGGAGGGAAAGGATATCACCGCAGGGAGCTGAAGGGGCAGCAAGGAGGAAAATCAGGTATGGGGCTTTTGCTTTTTATGAGGAAAGTGTGAGTGGTGTGGCAGGAGCAAACAGTGAAAGTGAAAGTGGCATTGCAGGAAGGCAGCACCTGGCCGAGCACATGGTGCACCTGGGCAGAGGGCAGGTGAGGAGCAGCCACTCCCTAGCACCTCTTTCTCCCTGCAAGATTCCTACACTTCCTCCCCACAGCCCCGTGATGTGAGGAAAGTAAGGAAAGGGAAGGGAAAAGGGAGAGGGAAGAGGAGCGCAAGTGGGGAAGGGCGCCGCTTTCCACCTGCCAACCACCCCCATCACCCTCTCCTCCACACCCCGATGAAGGTGACAATAGAGACGAGGCTGGAGACGGCGGTGTGTCGTGGGACTGGGAGAATGGGAGTGGCTTCATGCCAAAAATTCACCAGTTCACAGAGGAGTGGCGGTGTGGCAGTACTGTTCCTGGACTCCATGCAGGCTCCTCCAGGGTGGATTTCTTCCATCCATACTTTGGCGACGAGTTTGTGGAACGAATTGTGGAGCAAACCGACACATTCGCAAGCAGCCAGTGCCGTGAAAGTGAGCGTGAAGGTATGAGAAGCAGGCACTCCTAGCAATATGACTACCCAGTTACCACAGGTTAGATGTTTATCTTTTTTGCCCTGGTTCTCTTGATGGGTATTGTATGGAAAAGACAAATTCCGGAATACTCATCTACGGACCCTACGATCAGCACACCATTCTTTGGGACAGTAATGGACCGGAATAGATTTCAGCAAATTTTGAGCTGCCTCCACTTTTATGATGCCGACAATCCTGCTAATGTAAATAACATGGATAGAATGAGGAGAATAAGGATGGTATTTGATCACCTGCGGGAAAAGTTCCGCTCGTCCTTCTATCCTTACAGAGACCTTGTCATAGACGAGTGTCTCGTGTTGTGGAGAGGCAATATTTCTATTCGGCAGTAAATACCCAGCAAGAGAAACCGTTTTGAGTTCAAGATCTTCATTATGTGTAACTGTAAAACTGGTTAGGTGCAAGACATAGTTTTGTACACCGTCGCACAGACAGACATAACAGAAGATCAAAGTATTGGACTCTCTGGGGCCGTGGTAAAGACACTGATAGAGTACCTCCATAGTGGTCATGTCCTGTACCTGGACAACTGGTACGCTAGCCCCTTTCTTACTCGTTACCTCCACCTTCATGACACCAGAGTCTGTGGCACAGTAAGGAAAAACCTCTCCATATGGTCAAGGTTGGGAGGAAACTTGAGAAGAATGAGGTGGTTTTTATCAAGGCAAATAACATCCTTGCCACCGTATGGAACCACAACAGTGAAGTTTTCCTCCTACACCACCCCCTGATGTACCACACTGACTCCGTGGATCACTACAGTGAGAGGAGGCCCCACGTTTGGAAACCGGAGTTGGTACTGGACTACAATGTTAATGAAGCAAGTAGACCAGTCTGACTCCATGATTTCCTGCGTGGAATGTGACAGGACTGCAATGAAGTGGTACAAAAAGCTCTTCTTCCACTTGCTTGATATCACAGTCCTGAACGCTCACTACCTCCACGCCATGACTACAGGAACCTCTCAGACCTTTGAGGGGTTTGTGAGGAAAATCATTGCAAAATATGCAGAGGAGAGGCCCCACCACTGCACCCGCCCCCCCACTGCTGCCCAGACTCCCGTACACCTCACCGGACGCCACTTCCCCATCACCATCCAACCTTAACCGAACCACCCTATACCCCAGCGCCACTGTCACATATGCCATCACTCAAAAGTAATACCAACCACTCAGAGAAAAGATATGAGATACGAGTGTGTGGAATGCAACATTGGATTGTGCATTGAGCCATGTTTCAAAGAATACCACACCTTAGTACGTTACTGAAACTGTGTGTGTTTGTGATAATATTACGCTCAAAATATTAATAAGTGCTGTGAATATGCTGTAATATGAAGCTCACGATAATAGTAAGTGCTGTAAATATGCGATAATATGATGTTCACTATAATGGTAAGGCCTGTAAATATGTGATAATATGACACTCACTATAACAGTAAGATCTGTAAATATGTGATAACAGTTATATAAGGTGGAAACCGCATGTTAGTGGAAAAGTATAATGTAAGTGGAAAAATAGAATGTAAGTTGAAACAGCAGTCATAGTGAGTCATATGTGCAAAAATCGGGCGATTTTCAGGTGATCGCTAAGTGGAACAACGCTTATCTAATATACTATAGCATTAGCCGTGTGTGTGTGTGTGTGTGTGTGTGTGTTCTTACCTAATTGTATCTTTACAGGAATGAGTCAAGCTCGTACTGTCCCGTGTCTTAAACCATATTTATCGTACATATCCTTAAATTTGTGAATTGTTTTGGCACACACTCTTTCATTGGTAGTGCATTCCATTAATCAATTGCTCTGTTTGGGAAACTGAATTTCCTTACGTCTTTGTCACCTCTCTTCTTATGCAGTTTTTTGCAGTGTCCTCTTGCTGATGCTTCTCCATATGTTAAGTAATCATTTATGTCTATTTTCTCTTTCCCTGATATGCAATTACATAGCATTATCATGTCACCTCTTTTCCTTCTCTCCTGTAGTGTTGGTAGATTCAGTTTATTTAGTCTTTCTTCGTAGCATAGGTCCCTTAAGCTTGGTATCCATCTTGTAGAGGCCCTTTGAACTTTTTCAATCTTGTCTATGTGTTTTTTGAGATGAGAACTCTAGACTACTAATGCATATTGCAGGGTTGGTCTAATGAATGATTTTATTATCCTTCTTAGCATGTCTTCATTTATGTATGTGAATGCTATTCTCATATTTGCAAGCAGTGTATACATGTTCCGTACCTTCTCGCTGATGTGGTCAGCCGGAGATAGTCTGATATTAATAATCACACCTAGGTCTTTCTCTCTTTCTGATGTGTATAGGGTTTTATTTCCTAACTTATAATCCCAATCCGGTCTTTTTCCACTTTTACCAAACTTGATTACATGACACTTGTCCACATTGAATTCCATTTGCCATGTACTACTCCATTCATGAAGTTTATTTAATTCTTCTTGTAGCTCTATACAAGAGTCTGTGTTAGTAATTCTCCTTTGTATTTTTGCATCATCTGCAAACATATTCAGATAGCTCTCATTTCCAGTGTTACTGTTTATATCATTTATATACACTAAAAACATGATTGGTGCCAGCACTGAACCCTGTGGTACTCCACTAGTCACTTCTTTCCATGATGAGTAGTTTCCTCTTAGTGCTTTTCTCATTTCTCTTTTTATGAGAAAGTCTTGCATCCAACAAAACAGTTTGCCTCGAATTCCTCCTTGATGGTACAGTTTCCATAAAAGTCTTTGGTGTGGTACTGTGTCAAAAGCTTTCTTGAAAATCTAAATAGATACTGTCCAACCATCCTCCCCTTTCCTGTATTGTGTTTGTTTCTCTGTCATAGTAGCTCAACAGATTAGTAACACATGATTTTCCTTTTCTGAAACCAAACTGTCTTTCTGTTATCATACTGTGTTCTTCTAGATGATTTACCCAAGCTTTTCTTATAAGCTTTTCTAATACCTTGCTTACATCCCTGGTCAGTGATACTGGTCGGTAGTTGAGTGGATTTTGTCTATTTCCTTTCTTGAATAAGGGGACAATATTTGCCTTTCTCCAAATATCAGGTAGTTTACCTTGACTCAAGGATTTCTTGAAAATTAAAAATAATGGTTTAATTAACTACTTTGCACATTCTTGTAGTACCCAACATGAAATTTCATCAGGACCACTTACTTTTCCTCTGTCTAATCTACTTAACTCCTCCTGTATTACTTTTTCTGCTATTTGTATATCTGGTAGTATGTGTGGATATGCGTGTTCAATATAGTCCCTCTCAAAATTTTTTTTCTTTTGTAAAAACTAATTGGAAATTCTTATTTAGTGCTTCACAAATATCTTTACCTTGTGTATATGTGATTCCCTCGTCCGTAATGGATTGTATTATATCTTTTACTTTGGTTTTGCTTCTGTTGTAGCTGTAAAACAGATTTGGTTGATCACTACTTTTATTTATTATATCCTCCTCAAACTGTTTTTGGGCTTCCCTCCTTATTCTTGTTTAATCGTTTCTTGCCTGTTTGTAATTATTATACGCCCTTTCACTATTGTGTCTTCTGTATCTATTCCACAACAAATCTCTTCTTTCTTTTGATTTTTTACATTCTGTATTGAACCATTTCTGTATTTTCTTATCTGCTTCTTTGTGCTGTGGGATGTACTTCTGGACTCCTATTTCATAAAATTCACAGAACTTTTTATATACAGCATTTAAATCTTGTCCTCTAAGCTCATTTTCCCAATCAACTTCTAAGAAATACTTCTTTAGGACTTGATAATTTCCCTTTTTATAGTTTAGGCTCTTTTTGTAGCTTTCACTGCTGTTATGTCATATGCTATCCTGAAGTTATAATTTAGTACTGCATGATCGCTTTTGCCGAGTGGAGGGTGATATATTAAACTGTCAATATCATTTTCTTGCCTAGTAAATATTAGATCTAGCACTGAAGGTACATCAAGTCCTCACATGTTGCGTTAGGAAAAACTCTTGCACGAAATCCAGGAGCTTTTGGTCCCAACAGCTTTCTTGGCTAATTATATCTAGAGTATTCCAATTTATATTTGTATTGAAGTCCCCAGTTAGTATAATTCTTTTCGATTTCTCTTCCATTTTATGTAGTAATGATCTTAAACTCTGAATTGTACTCTCTGCCAGGTCCTCATGTTCATCTCTTTCCCATGTGTTTGATCTGGGTGGCATGTACAAATTGGCTACAATTACTTTCCCTTCAGATGTGATGATCTCTACTGCAATCAGTTCTACTTGTGATTGTATATCTAGTTTTATTTCATTGACTTTTAGATTTTTCTTAGTTAATATTATAATTCCTCCTCCTTTTTTTAAATTTCTGTCTCTTCTCCATATATTGTATTCCTCTAAGTTTAGTATGTCATTGGATATCCTTGGTGTTAATTTTGTTTCAGTTAGGCATATTATTTGTGGTTCATTTTCTCTGACATAATCATTCATCTCTAGTAATTTAGATACCATTCCATCCACATTTGAGTACATCAACTGTATCATCTTGTTTATATACTTGTCATGACATGGTTTTACTACCTTCCTCCTTTTTATTCCATCCTGTTTGTGTACCACTTTCGTACCTGCAATCCTATTACTTTGTAAAAAAATTTCTTCTTCTCCTCTTCTGATCTTCCCTCATTTTTTGTTTTTGCTTCCTCCCTTTTCTCTTTCAGTAATTCCAGTTCCTCTTGTGTTAGGCATCTTTTTATCCATACATTTTTGAGCTCCTCTTTTTCCATAAGATTCTTTGCATTTTAGTGTGTGTGTGTGTGTGTGTGTGTGTGTGTGCATATTTTGGGCAGCCGAAACTGCACACTGAAATCGCACCAAAATTGGCACAAAAGTCGCAAAAAATTCGCTGATGTAAAAAAAACTTTGTCCCATCACGATTGAAAAACTTTTACTGTATTTAATGAGCGATCACATTTTGACCCAAAAAGGCCCCTCCAGGTGCCCGGCATAGGATTTCCGTAAAATTTTTTGCTCACAGCTACAACTAAAATATAATATAGCAGCGCGAGAGCCCTCCACAGGAGCAAGTGCGAGGGGCCCGAAGGGCCCACGAGCACTTGTGCTTGTATCGGCTATATTTTTGTTTGAAAACCAATATATTCTTCTACTATATTTTTTTTTTATACCAAATTAATAAATATCTACCTATTCTGAGTGGTTTCCCATACTAATCCCTACCATAGAAAACGTGACTGCCGCAGCGTGACTCCAGAGAACACAGTACCATGTGTGCGGAAGGTCACCTGTTTAGACCACTTCTAAGCTTAGGTGAACACTTTTTCTGTGATTTCCCATTATTTCTCACAAAAAGCAGAGGTTTGGGCCACAAAAAAGTTTTCCAAAATCTACCGTAATTGGGGGGGGGGGTCAGTGGTTACAAATCTGCCAGGACGTGGTGGCTTTAATATTTTCAGATAAAAAAACTTTGCTAAACCGACATTTTGTCACAATTTATGCAAAGTTTGTTTGGTGCAGTAGGGTTCGGGTTTCCACTGTATCTGAAGTTTGGGGTAACGAGGTACCATTTAGCAAGGGTCCTTAGAGTTGTTTGGGATGGTGTCTGTAATAATTTATTAACTGTGTTCTTCTAGATATTATTTTTTCTTCCAGATATTTTTTTGCCCATATAAACTTCACATCCTTAGCTTCACACAACTCACTCCCGACTGCATAAGACTGCATAGCGTCTTTTCAGATGAAATCTCAGAGTTGTCCCTACCATATTGGGGCTTATTTCGTGCAGGTAATTTTCCTGTAAGTTCTCATTCTCACAGCGTTTGCTTATGTTGTTTTTTTTCTCTCCTTAGCATCACAATTCCTCTACTTGGATTAACCACTCCACTCAATGATGTATATTCTATTTTATTCTTGCCACCTCAGGATGGATTTTGTTCGGTTCAGGAGATACTTTTGATCTAGAAGGCTTTTATAGAGACTTAAACAATCATTCCAAAACAAGAAATATCCCTTAATGCACAAAACCTGGTGCATTTTGCAAAATTACACACACACACACACACACACACACACACACACACACACACACACACACACACACACATGACAGTTACGCCATCGGATTTAGGGGTATAAGAAGGAGTTTGGAACCCTTCTTAGGCCGGAGCACAATTGAAGCTCTGTCGATGATAATTTCTTCATGTCCCGCAGCCACGGCCAACTCAGCGGCCAGCACGAGTTTGGCCAGAGCGACCTTCACTTCCATCAGGGCGAACCTCATTGCTGGAAGGAAACATCATCATTATCATCATCGTCATCATCATCATAAACTTGCTTGTTCTGATGGATTGGCATTGCTGGAAGGAAAAATCATAATCATCATCGTCATTGTAATGCTAGGTGTAAATAGGCTTGACTTCTCGTTCCTAAAACACCTAACGTGGAGCGGGGTCCTCTTTCGAGACCGGAGCTTAGTGCAATAAAGAGAGGCAGGACACAAAAACTCTAGGCAATAACCTTTACACGTATATTACCACAATCAGACACAGGACAAATCAGCAGATATTACAACATAATATATAGCAATACAAAACCCTTATCTAGGACATGTGTATCTCGCAGGATACTTGCTTATCTGATATTAATGCCAACCAATCAAACCTAGTGTATTCAGGGTACAATGAATACAGGCGTGTGCGTGAGGCGCGGGGAGTGAGTCTCACAAAGGGGGGGGAGAAAAGGGGGGGGGTGCATGGAGTGACTTGCGACGGCTAGGAGGGAGTTATGGTAATACTGGAGAGAGGCAAGGATTAACAGTGAGGATTACACGTTTTCCAATAGCAAAGGGACTTTGGTAATTGATTCTATTCTTGGTTTACACTTACACTAGATACTGGGACGAGGGAATGTCGTACAGGATTTACGGGTAGCGGGAGTGGGGGAATATCATTAACACTTTCTCGTATTACTTCTTTAGAGCTCACAGCAGTAGGGGTGTATTACTACGGAGGAATTTCCAGGCGGCACAGTCTTATTAATTGTATATAAGGGACATCACTCATAAATATACTTCATTAGATCTTGGTTCGCACACTCGTCCTTTATTCTCTCACTGTGATCTTACTTGCCCCAATATTCACTATATTAAGTCACTGCACGATACTACACTAGGCAAAGTCACACTTAACCCGCCCAGTCCCGGCCACTTTTCGACCACTGGTACCCCCCAATCCCGGGCAATTTTCGACCTTTTTTTTTTTTGCTTAAACTTTCGCTTTTGGTGAGAAACATCGAAAATTCATAGAGAAATCGCTCACCTGAGGTTTAAAATACTCATTACAGGTAGGAGAGCCTCCTTACCTTACTGGGTTTTCTATCAGGCTGGCACCAAAGAAAACGAGTTCTATGGGAGGATAACTATTTCACACCATTCATAAACGGTATTTATTTATTTACTGTTACGAATTTATATGTAGTACAAGAGTATATTGGTTTTCAAGCAGTAATATAGGCATTATAAGCATTGTTTCACTCACTAATACCTGACCTTTTTTTGCCACATTACCTGATCATCATTTCTAACTGTTTCTTTCTCTAATGCTATGTAAAGTTTGTCCTCCACATTGTCATTGATTGGGGAATCACTCTGGCCCTGAATTTCGTACCATGGCATGACATGGCTATAATGGCCAGGTCACTGATAACAGGTGAATTGCTGAGAAAAGGGCATGCAAGGGGGGGGAGGAGGTCATGCTGGGTAAGGCATTGTCTCTGCCTGGCATCTTGTTGAGGCAGGTGTCCCGTGTATACGTACCAAAAATGACTCGCGAAAATTGAAAATTGTGGAAATTATGAACCTTGCAATTGCAGGACGTTGAAGTACGTCCTCGGGATTAGCTGTGACAAAACGTGAGGACGTGGAAGTACGTCCTCGGGACGGCGCAGGTTAACCTAAATCACTTGCACTGTTTCTGGGCAGCATCACACGTATTCATCGTGGGGGCAGGGGCGGGAACACGCCGTCGGCAATCCTGCCGGGCTAGGGGCACCGCCAAGGGGAGGCGTGCCAAGAGGGCACGGGACAAATCATAGGGGCGTCCTCTCGCGTCCTGGGCTACCCGTGGCTTCCGGGCTGGGCGTAGGGGTATGGCTTCTCGGGACTGGGGCTGAATAGCTCCAGGAACCTCTGGTGTAAGTCTCGGCTGGAGGTGGGAGCCTTACGTCGTCGTGGGGGCGTATGGAGATCGCGCCCAGGTGTCCTGAGGAGGATCGGGAGAGACTGCGGACTGCGGTCTCCAGCGTCTAGGGGCGCCGACAGGGGAGGGCTGCAGCATCGGCTTACACTGGGGCCCGTCAGGTGCGTCTGTTCCAGAGCCAGGCATTGGGAGCAGAGGCCATGGGAGGCTGTGAGGCCTGTCTGGGCCACTCTGGTACGGGAGGCCTGGGTTCTTGTCTCCTGCCGGGGTGGCGTCTCACTCCTTGCCTCCTTCCGTTCACCTTTGGAGTGACAGTGGGCCGTCTCACAAGGGCGGGAGCAACAATAGGCCGTCTCTACCGGGACACCTTCGAAGCGACAATAGGCTGTCTCACGAGGAGGGGAGCGAAAATAGGCCGTCTCTACCGGGGCACCTTCAGAGCGACAATAGGCCGTCTCTACCGGGGCACCTTCAGAGCGACAATAGGCCGTCTCTACCGGGGCACCTTCAGAGCGACAATAGGCCATCTCACGAGGAGGGGAGCGACAATAGGCCGTCTCTACCGGGGCACCTTCGGAGCGACAATAGGCCGTCTCACGAGGAGGGGAGCGACAATAGGCCGTCTCTACCAGGACACTTTCGGAGCGACAATAGGCCGTCTCACGAGGAGGGGAGCGACAATAGGCCGTCTCACGAGGAGGGGAGCGACAATAGGCCATCTCTACCGGGACACTTTCAGAGCGACAATAGGCCGTCTCACGAGGGCGGGAGCAACAATAGGCCGTCTCTACCAGGACAGTTTCGGAGCAACAATAGGCCGTCTCACGAGGAAAGGCACCGTCTGGAGTGTCTAGAACAACTCCACCCCTAGCAGGTTCAAGAATCCCACTCCATGAAGGTAGTGTCCTTCTCCTATGACGGCGACGGCATGGTGGCTGTGTGACATAGGGGCGCACGGCCCGGGCTGACATATGCCGTTGTTGCCGGGGGTTGTTCCGACTGGTGGCGGCTACCCCGTGGGGTCCGTGTGGGGGTGTCGGCACGTTCCTGGGCATACTGGGCTGTATCTTGCTTACCCCATTGTCGGGGGCACTATGGTATTTTTCTGTTTCCATTTTGGGGGCACTGCTTTGTAAGTCACGCATTTTACCACTCTCCCCCTGTAAAAAGTCACGTCCTCGTGGCTGGAGGTGGAATGCTTGCGTGTTGTAGGTGGTGTACACGGGCTGGAGGTGTTGCAGCACGGTTTGCCAGGCGATGGTGTAGGGGTTTTCTTCCTGCTCCGGGTCGCAGGTGAGGAAGAGTGTGGAGGCGGTGGTGGTAGACTGGAGGAGGGTTAGCAGGTGGTGTGGCCCACGGAGTCTGTGGTTCCTGCCAAGGGTAGGCGCCCATACGGCCTGCTTCACTCTCATCTTGCTTGGTGTGGCTGTTGGTGTGGTCGGAAGCTGAATGCTGGATACCGAGGGTAAGGGCCGGGTTTTGTGCCATGGTAATGCGGCGTTGAGTCTCTGGGGAGTACAGGTAGAGGGGATTTGGGCCTGATGTAGCTTGATGGTGTGAAATCATAGGGAGGTGGGTGGTGTAGGAGTGTGTGTGTATTGGGCGGGTGGGCGTGAGAGGCAGCCCGAGTGGGTGGTGGTGGTCTTGAGGGTCAGGATGGGAGGGGAAGTGGGCGTGGGCGGGTTGTTTCGTGTGTTGTGGGCGCGGTGGGGCGTGGAGTTGGTGGAGTGGGTGTATGCATGGTGGGTGGGGGAGGGGTGGAGGTAGTGGGTTGTGGTGAGGGTGTGGTGGCGTGGGCAGAAGAGGTGGGAGTGGGCGTTGAGGGGGGGCAATGGAGGGAAGGGGTGAGGGTGAGCGAGGGGTGGCGGGGGAGGCGTCAGGTGAGGTGCTGGGGGTGGTGGCAGCCAGGGAGGAGGAGGTGGTAGGGGGGGAGGTGTGGGAGGGTGAGGAGGAAACGTAGCACTCATGTGTGAATGTAGAGGGTGGTGCGGGAGCTGGAGGGGGCTGGGGGTGTGGGGCCGAGGCAGGGGAGGTGGGCGTGCAGAAGGGCCACACGTGGCAGTTGAGGAGGGTACGGGGAGTGCCGTGGTAGTCTATGACCACCTGGTATGGGTTGGAGACGCGGGTGATTGTGTGGGGCCCCGTGAAGCGGGGGGCGAGCTAGTGGGGAGTGGGGAGTTGGGCGATGACGACTGTGTCACCCGGGTTGAAGGGGTTGGAGGCTGTGTCGGGTCCAAGGTCCAGATTCTTTTGTAGGTGGTGTATCCGCCTTTTTAGCAGGTGTAGTGGGTCTGTAGTGGGAGCGGAAGCTGGCGGCTGCAGGTGGTGGCGTAGGGGTAGAAGGAGGGGAGTTTCCCCAAGATTCTCTCAGGGGGGGAAACCCCGTCTTCTCGGGGACATGAATTCATGCCCCACTGGACAATTTTCACATGCTCCGGCCAGTCGTCGTTCTTTGTAGCCTCGATTCGGGTGCATAGCTGATTGATAAGGGTTTGATGGCTACGTTCACATACGGCGTTCCCTTTAGGCCAGTATGGTGAGGAGTGGGAGATCTTATATCCGAAAATTCTGGCTAGCTCCTCCCAGACTTTTCTGGAGAACTCTGGGGCATTATCGGAATGGATGGCTTGTGGGATGCCAAAGTAAGGGAACACGTGTTGGAGAAGGGCATCGGCGACAGTGACAGCATGATGTTCCTTAGCCGGGCAGGCTACTACGAATTTTGAATACGTGTCTACGAAAGTAATCAAGTATTTATATCCAGATTTGGGGGGAAGAGGGCCTACTACGTCGATCACCAGGAGTTGCCAGGGCTTGTGGGCGGTGATATGGCCCGATGGTCCGGCGGTCCGGGTGATATCTTTCCCAGGTGCGCAGGCGCGGCAAGTCTGGATAATTTCCTTGGCGAGGGTGGAGGGATTTGGGGCCCAGTAAATGTCGTTGAACACCTGTAATAATTTTTTGGTGCCCAAGTGGATGCCGTTGTGGGCATGGAGGTGGCCCAGGGTGTCACGTGCCGCATTGGGGGTCAAGAGGATATGCCCGGATGGGGTTAGGAGGTGGTCGCCCTGTCGGCATAACTTAGGGAATATTTGGGCAGGGATCCGGGGGGCTGTTCCTTGTGGTGCCAGAGTTGTAGGAGGTCTGGGTCTGGCTGTACCGTGTGGATGGGGAGGCGGGAGAGGGCATCTGTATTGGTGTGGAGCTTTCAGGGCCTGCATGAAATTTCGTACTGAAACTCCTCTAGGGTGTCGCACCACCTGACGAGTTGGGCATTATGGGAGTCCGACTGGCGTAACCACTGGAGTGATTGTTGGTCAGTGATTATCGTGACTTGGGCCCCGGAAAGATAAGCCCTAAAATATTGAAGGGCCCACATTATGCCAAGGCATTCTCGCTTGGTGGCGGCATAATTCTTTTCAGCCGGATTCAGAGTGCGACTGGCACAGGCAATGATGTGTTCTCTGCCAGCCTGTACCTGGACTAGGACGGCACCTATCGCGGTAAGGGACACATCGGTGTAGAGGCGAAAAGAGAGGGCATAGTCGGGGAAGGCTACGATGGGGGCAGAGACGAGCTTGTCTTTTAGCTGTTGAAAAGCAGCTCGCCGGTCCTCGGTCCAGAGAAAAGGTTCCCCTTTCTGTGTCAAATCGTGAAGAGGCTTGGCAATCTGCACGAATCCCTTCATGAAGAGACGGTAATAGGACATGAGTCCCAGGAAGGCGCGGACGCTGTGGACATCCTGCGGTGGTGGTATGTCCGCTATGGCACGGAGCTTGTCAGGATCTGGGGAAATTCCTGCTTGGAAAATAGTATATCCCAGGAACGAGACGGTTCTAGCGGCTAGGACACATTTAGAAGGATGTAGCTTGAGGCCTGCCTGGCGAATTCTGGTGAAAACTCGACGGAGGCGCTGCAAGTGGTCAGCCCAGGTCTGGCTAAAAACAATGACATCGTCAAGATAAGCTAAACATATTTCCCAAGTGAGGCCGCTCAAGACAGATTCCATTAGTCTGGAGAAAGTGGCAGGGGCGTTGCAGAGGCCAAATGGCAAACCATTAAATTCGCAATGTTTGCCATTACTGGTGGAAAAGGCCATCTTGCCTCGATGGTCCGGATGGATGGGGACCTGCCAGTATCCAGACTGGAGGTCGAGGGTAGAAAACCAAGACGCCCCGTAGAGGGAGTCTAGGGAATCGTCAATGCGGGGGAGGAGGGTGGCAACTTTAATGGTGACGTCGTTCACGCGGCGGTAGTCGATGCAAAATCGCATCGTGCAGTCTTTCTTTTTTACTAGAACGACAGGGGAGGACCATGGGCTGGTGGAGAGGGAAATAACACCTGCCTCTACCATTTCGCGCACCTGGCGGTCCTCCTCTTCTCTCTGTCGGGGGTTCTTACGTCGGGATGGTTGTTGTATAGGTGGGCCTGTCGTATGAATTTCATGCGACAGGTACGTGGTATGCCCTATATCTGCTGGTCCTGTCGCAAATAAATCCTAGAAATCCAGGAGGCGGCGGCATAGGGTGTCTGACTGCTGGTCAGAGAGATGGTCGGGGATGGGAGGTAGAGGGGTGGGGAGGTGGGAGGAGGATGGGGCACAGGGCTCGGCTTCCTCCATCTTTCCGATGATAAGCCCCTTGGGGAGGGTGAGAGGGGATGGGGCGAGATTGGCGATGCGGATGGCGGCGTGGTGGGGTGGGAGGAAGGTGGGGGACACAAGGCAGGCAGAAAGGGCTCCGGAGGGGAGGAGGGGGGAGAACAAAATGGAGGGACCTGAGGGCCTGTTAAGGGGCACCCAAGCCTCATGGTGGGAGGGGATGGTAACAGCGGCGGAGACGGTGGCGGGGAAAGAAGGAGCAGGAATGGGGTGAAAAGGCACGGGAGGGGGAGGAGAGGGGGGCGGGGGAAGGGGGGGAAGGGGGGCACTGGGGGGAGGAAGGGGGCGAATCCTCCGGCCGGGGCCGCGGCGTGCATGTGCAACCGGCTGGGGTGGAACGGGGTGGGGGGCGGAACTGAAGTTGTCGGTGGCGACAGTCGATCGTAGTTCCAAGTTTTTGGAGCAAGTCCAGTCCTAAATACCTGTCATAACTCCAGCAGGAGGAATAAAAAATGATGAATGGATGTTGGGTGGACACCGGCTGTTGGGTGTCGACCCGTAGGGCCCGAGTTTCCCTGCGGATGGGCAGGGAGCCATCCCCCGCGTCCACAAAGTGAGTGGTAGTAGGGCAGAGTGGGCCAAACTGCGATCTGTAGTGGGAGAAATAGTGGCTGTAAAGGCAGGACCTGGCCGCTCCCGTATTGACTAGCAGTCTGGCCTTCACGCAGTTTATTTTCATCTTGTGGTATACTGGGGGGCGATACTTAGGGGTAATGGCCCCCGCCACCGTGGGTTGGTGAGGGGGCAGGCCTAAAAATCCAGCTGGCTAGGGCTTTCATTCTCCTGTTCCTGCTCCAGTTTTCCTGAATGGGGTTCGTCCATGGGCATCAGCTCGCCCCCTGGGGCCTCGCCTTCTAAGGCAGACACTTTACGCAAACCCGGGGCTGTGATTCTGCAGCTTTAAGCTGGTCCCGTATGTCATGAAGGGGGCAGCGGGAGTTGCAGGCTGTGAATTTCCAGGGGTTGACAAGAATTATGTTCGGGTTTTCTCGCGGGGCGGGGCGCCGACGGGAGGGGTGTGCCCTGGGCGGGCTAGGCTCCGGGGTCTGGCTGGTGTGAGGCAGAGGTGGACGTGGTGTGGCTGGGGGAGCCGGGGGTCGGGTGGGGAATTTCTTAACAACATTGATTTGCTGTGGAGAAGGGCAGGCGGTCAGGAGGCGCCGTATCAGCTGTATATCTTTATCCATGTCTCCTGTTGGGTCATGGATAGTGAAATGTTGCTTAACAACACTCAGGAGCACTCTGAGCAGAGTGTTAAATGTATGCCAATCCCGGGTTTCCTCATCTGCCTCCGGGTAGGCAGCAGTAACCAGGCGTCTTGCCTGTATCAGGGTATTATCTAAATCCCCGTCAAATGAAAAACTATCCAATTGGGATATGGCCACCACTTTCCCTAATGATGGGGTGATGGCTTGTACAGTGAACTTTGTAAAGTTCTGCCAGGTGAGTTCTGGGACGATTTTCGGTGCTATGTTCGCTGCCGCTTTACCCAATAGTGGTAGTGTGACTGCAAATTTTCTGTTGGTCATTTTCGAAGCCAATATCCAGTAAGGGTTTAATTATTGCCAGATATGTGTGTATATCATACTGGTCGGGGTCAAATTTGGGTAACTGAACGTGCGGTTTAGTTGCCATTTTTCCAAATATTCCTGATTACCTCTCTTTTACGCCCGGGTCAAGAACCACCGATGGCCACCAGTGTAATGCTAGGTGTAAATAGGCTCGACTTCTCGTTCCTACAACACCTAACGTGGAGCGGGGTCCTCTTTCGAGACCAGAGCTTGGTGCAATAAAGAGAGGCAGGACACAAAAACTCTAGGCAATAACCTTTACACGTATATTACCACAATCAGACACAGGACAAATCAGCAGATATTACAACATAATATATAGCAATACAAAACCCTTATCTAGGACATGTGTATCTTGCAGGATACTTACTTATCTGATATTAATGCCAACCAATCAAACCTAGTGTATTCAGGGTACAGTGAATATAGGCGCGCACATGAGGCGCAGGGAGTGAGTCTCACAAAGGGGGGGGGAGAAAAGGGGGGGGTGCGGGGAGTGACTTGCGATGGCTAGGAGGGAGTTATGGTAATACTGGAGAGAGGCAGGGATTAACAATGAAGATTACACGTTTTCCAATAGCAAAGGGACTTTGGTAATTGATTCTATTCTTGGTTTACACTTACACTAGATACTGGGAGGAGAGAATGTCGTACAGGATTTATGGGTAGCGGGAGTGGGGGAATATCACTAACACTTTCTCGTATTACTTCTTTAGAGCTCACAGCAGTAGGGGTGTATTACTACGGAGGAATTTCCAGGCGGCACAGTCTTATTAATTGTATATAAGGGACGTCACTCATAAATATAGTTCATCAGATCTTGGATCGCACACTCGTCCTTTATTCTCTCACTGTGATCTTACTTGCCCCAATATTCACTATATTAAGTCACTGCACGATACTACACTAGGCAAAGTCACACTTAATCTAAATCACTTGCACTGTTTCTGGGCAGCATCACACGTATTCATCGTGGGGGCAGGGGCGGGAACACGCCGTCGGCAATCCTGCCGGGCTAGGGGCACCGCCAAGGGGAGGTGTGCCAAGAGGGCACGGGACAACTCGTAGGGGCCTCCTCTCGCGTCCTGGGCTACCCGTGGCTTCCGGGCTGGGCTCAGGGGTTTGGCCCTCGGGACTGGGGCTGAATAGCTCCAGGAACCTCTGGTGTAAGTCTTGGCCGGAGGTGGGAGCCTTACGTCATCGTGGAGGCGTATGGAGATCGTGCCCGGGTGTCCTGGGGAGGATCGGGAGAGACTGCGGACTGCGGTCTCCAGCGTCTAGGGGCGCCGACAGGGGAGGGCTGCAGCATCGCTTATGCTGGGGCCCGTCAGGTGCGTCTGTTCCAGAGCCAGGCGTAGGGAGCGGAGGCCAGGGGAGGCTGTGAGGCCTGTCTGGGCCACTCTGGTACGGGAGGCCTGGGCTCTTGTCTCCTGCCGGGGTGATGTCTCGCTCCTTGCCTCCTTCCGTGCACCTTCGGAGCGACAGTGGGCCATCTCACGAGGAGGGGAGCGACAATAGGCCGTCTCTACCGGGGCACCTTCGGAGCGACAATAGGCCGTCTCACGAGGAGGTGAGCGACAATAGGCCGTCTCTACCGGGGCACCTTTGGAGCGACAATAGGCCGTCTCACGAGGAGGTGAGCGACAATAGGCCGTCTCTACCGGGGCACCTTTGGAGCGACAATAGACCGTCTCACGAGGAGGGGAGCGACAATAGGCCGTCTCTACCGGGACACTTTCGGAGTGACAATAGGCCGTCTCACGAGGAGGGGAGCGACAATAGGCCGTCTCTACCGGGACACTTTTGGGGCAACAATAGGCCGTCTCTACCGGGACACTTTCGGAGCAACAATAGGCCATCTCACGAGGAGGGGAGCGACAATAGGCCGTCTCTACCGGGACACTTTCGGAGCGACAATAGGCCGTCTCACAAGGAGGGGAGCGACAATAGGCCGTCTCTACCGGGACACTTTCGGAGCGACAATAGGCCGTCTCACGAGGGCGTGAGCGACAATAGGCCGTCTCTACCAGGACACTTTCGGAGCGACAATAGGCCGTCTCACGAGGAGGGACGCCGTCTGGAATGTCTAGAACAACTCCACCCCTAGCTGGTTCAACAATCCCACTCCGTGAAGGTAGTGTCCTCCTATGACGGCGACGGCATGGTGGCTGTGTGACAGGGGCACATGGCCCGGGCTGACATGTGCTGTTGTTGCTGGCTACCCCGTGGGGTCCGTGTGGGGGTGTCGGCACGTTCCCGGGCATACTGGGCTGTATCTTGCTTACCCCGTTGTCGGGGGCACTATGGTATTCTTCTGTTTCCATTTCAGGGGCACTGCTTTGTAAGTCACGCATTTTAGTCATCATCATCATCATCATCATCATCACTATCAAAGTGCTCATGCTGATGGAAGAACCGCATTACTGGAGAAAGATTATGAAGTTAGGGTCATATTATTAATACTCAGTGTAGGCAGATGTGAGTTCCAAATATCTAATGGTTATTTATGGAACAACTGTTATTAGATATGGTCAGGCTCCATCACATATTAGAGAGTACAGTCATCAGGGTGAGACATGTGCTGTCATCGTCACCCAGTAAATATCGTGAAGAGTATTAGGAGTTTGTCCTCATTTTCGTACGATATTCATTAACTTTCTGTCAAGGTGCATTTATTATGGTTTTTTTATAACTCACAACAACCAAATAATTTAATATTAAAGTAGAATGAAAAATAAGCATAATAATAATGATAATAATAATAATAAGAAGAAGAAAAAGAAAAAGAGGAAGAAGAAGGTGTAGTAAAAGGAGAATCTTAGAAGAAGAAGAAGAAGAAGATGTAGTGTAAGGAGAATCTTAGAAGAAGAAGAAGAAGAATTACCCCGAAAATGGAACATCCTTGCTGTAAACCGTCCGAAATCTTGTCTACCTGATCAGAGGGCAGTTGTGGTTTTGAAGTATTGTAATGAATTCCTTGAACATACAGTAATTCAATTACATACAGTACATACCTGCTTGTAATTCACTGTTCATAATGTGGTTTGTCACAGTTCTTTGAAACTGGAAAGTAATGTGCTCAGACATGGCATTCTGAGACTAATCGTCAGGAGGACCTGAAGGCCAAAATTTTGGTTTTGTCTTCTGTCCTTAATCTCTGACTGGTTGCTCTGAAACTCAAATGAAACTCCGATAGCTCGGGCCCTGAGCTTTTGACGAAAAGCATCGTTCAGTATGCCTCCACCAGGCCTTGCTCTACAACCTCTATAGAAGGGTCCATTGTGGGCTGAAATAAGACTAAAGATCAGCTAAGTTGACCCGAAATGACCTTGACCTTCGAACCCCTTGCCCTTGATGACCTAATTAGTTCATCGTCCCTTCATATTGTATCACTGACAAAAGTCTGGTCGAATCCACGGAGGGGTTCGGGAGATATCGCGCCCACAAGGATAAACTAAGTCAACCCCACACACACACACACACACACACACACACACACACACATATATATATATATATATATATATATATATATGTTTCCGCTGTGCATAGGCTTCACAGCCCTCTCCCAAGGCCCAGTAGTCCTCCTACATACCATACGCCTCTACATGTTACCACTTCGTCGGTGACACCCATCGTCCATATTGAATACATGCTTAGGCTGTCTCATACAGGACAAGTGTACTGGTATTAGCGGGGGTATTTTTACGACATGTCTTCTTGTAGATCAGTAAAGTCTGCTTTTTGAAATTCAAATCCTAAACTGTTCCTTGTCCCAGCAGGGATTCAAACCTGGATCTGTTAGGACTGCAGGCCTCCTCTACCGATTCAGCCACCGTCTCCCCTTATATGACCTTGACCTTTTAACTTAGCTGAACTAGTCAGTTCATCATCCACTGATTCTTTATCACTGACATAAGTTTTATTGACATCCTTTTAGGAGTTCAGGAGATATCGCTCACACAACCATATGATCTTGACCTTTGACTTTTTGACCTGGCTGACCTAATCAGTTCATTGCTCCTTGGTACTATTTTACTCACAAAAGTTTGGTCTAAATACATCGAAGATTTAAGGAGATATCGCGCCCACACCCATATGCCCTTGACCTTGCTGACCTAATCAGTTCATCATCCCTTCATACTGTATCACTGGTAAATATTTCGTTGCAATCCGTTGATGGGTTCAGGAGATATCATGCCCACACCCATGTTACTTTGAACAATGGACCCTTGACGTTGCTGACGAAAATAGTTCATTGTCTTATCGTACTGTATCCATCAAGCAGTTATGTAGATTACGACCACACCCGTTTGACCTTGACCTTGACCCCGTGAGCTTGCTAATCTAATCAGTTGATCGTCGTTTCATAATGTATCACACAAAAGTTTGGTCAAAATCTGTCGAGGAGTTCAAGAGATGTCGCACCTACACCCATATGACCTTGACCTTTGACTACTTGATCATGTTGACCTAATTCATTGTTCAGTCATACTATTACTGACAAAAGTTTTGACAAAATCTGTCAAAGGGTTCAAGAGATATCGAACCCAGAAGGCTATACTAAGTTGAACCTGAATTATGACCTTGACCTTTGACCCCTTGACCTAACTGACTTAATTAGTTCGTCCCTTCATACTGTATCACTCACAAAAGTTTGATTGAAAACTACCTAGGGGTTTAAAAGATATAGTGTCCACTCCCATATTACCTTGATCTTGACCTCATGTCCTTGCTGACCTAATCAGTTCATTGTCATACCATATCACTGACAAAAGTTTGGTCGAAATCCGTCGAGGTGTTCAGGGGATATCACGCCCACACTCATATGACCTTGACCTTACTGACCTAAGTGGTTCATCATTCTTTAATACTGTATTAGTGAAAAAGTTTCGTTGAAATACAGCAAGAGGTTCAGGAGATATTGCACCCACGTCCAAGACCTACACCTTTGACCCCTTGACCACTTGCTGACCCAATCAGTTCATCGTCCCTTCATACTGTATCTCTGACAAAATTTTCATCGAAATCCATCTAAGGGTTCAGGCGATATTGCACGCACACCTATATGACCTTGACCTTTGATGCCTTGACCTTGCTGAACCAATCAGTTCGTCATCTCTTCATACTGTATAACTGGTAAAAGTTTGGTCAAAATCTATTAAGAGGTTCAAGAGATATAGCTCCCTCACCCATATGACCTTGACCTTCCTGACCTAATCAGTTGGTTGTCCCTTCATACTGTATCACTGACAAAAGTATTGATGGATACAGGAGATATCGCACCAACAAGGATAAACTATGGTCTGTCTATTTTATGAAGCACGTTTAGGCATTGTCCCTCTTGGGAATTTCCTCGGCCGCCTCTCTGCCAAACGTGTACACCTCCCTGTCTCATGTCAGCTATTTACTACTTCTAAATGAAGTTTTTTTACAATATATATATATATATATATATATATATATATATATATATATATATATATATATATATATATATATATATATATATATATATATTCAATTCTCTAATAAGGCTATATAGTGTTATAAATGTCTCTTTTTTTTTTTCTAATAATAACGATGACTTTTTATAAATACCACAACACTTGGCAACGTTGCTTTCCAACGTTGCCACACTTGTAAGGGTAGAGTGACCGTGTTAATCCAGGTCATTTCCACTCTGGCCGCCACCTGAGATGGATGCTCTTACTTCTTCTACTCGCTCACGTGTGCTTCACAGTAGAGAAAAAGAATTTATTTACAACGTAAATAAGTATTTTTTAGAGAAGAAGGCAAACAGAGGACCTATAATAATATTGTTCCCTCAAAAGCTGTTGGTTAGGCCTCCTGGGGAAAACCTCTATGAAAAAAACACGCCTTAACTTTTGCCTCAAAGGTGAACAAATAAAACATCATACTTTATGGAAAGCATCACATTCATAAGAAAAACATACTGTTGACAGACAGACAGTAACTGAGAGAGAGAGAGAGAGAGAGAGAGAGAGAGAGAGAGAGAGAGAGAGAGAGAGAGAGAGAGAGAGAGAGAGAGAGAGAGAGAGAGAAGGGAAAGGGAATAAGGATAAGGGGGATAGGCAGACTGCGAGGCAGGGAGGTTGGAGAGGCCGGAGATAAGGGAGAAAAGGCAAGACGGAGGAAGGGAGGGAGGGAATGTGGTGGAAATTGAATAGGAGCGCAACAAGACAGTCAGGATGCTTTTCCTCAACCTCAGAGGTGGTGTGGAAAATAAATCGAAATTATAAACCACAAATAAAACATCATACTTTAAGGAGAAAATCACAGTCATAATAAAAAATAATGTTAGAGAGAGAGAGACAGACAGTCAGTCAGGAGGCTTTTCCTCAAATTCTAATAATTCATAATACCGTATAGAATTTTTATAGAAATAAATCTACAAAAAATGCAATTTCTATATGCAGAGAGAGACAGAGAGACAGAGACTGTCAGAGAGACAGAGAGACAGAGACTGTCAGAGACAGAGGAGAGAGAGTGGTGTGCTGGGAGGGAGAGTTGTCATTTACGCCTTGTTTCTAATCCAATTAAGCTGCCCAGTACAAAGTATGGCAACACTGTGGGACGGGGACTTCCCAGGAGGGACAACACCCAAACGCTCTTCATAAAATAGACGGACCATAAGTTAATCTCATATGACCTTGACTCTGACCCCTTAACCTAACTGACCTATCAGTTCATCACTTTTTACTGCATCACTGGCCAAAGTTTGGAAGGCCGTCAATGGGTTCAGGAGATATCGCGTCCAAAATAGTGTTAAGGACACATGTACCCAAGCACTCATGAACGCACACATGAATGCACGCACGGACGGACAGACCAATCACATAATGCCTCCACCATAGTTGGGCGGAGGCATAATTAATTAATCCTTACCTAACTCTAAACCCATCCACCAAGATTGGTTCATAATGCATGAAAAGTGTAAGTTGGCCGTACCAATAACGGTTGCCTTTGTTCTATTGTACTGGAAACAAGTGCAATTTATCCTTGTTTAACAACATCCCCTTTCACAAACTATGATTCAAAACAAGTCCGACCTGCTTGAGTTAAAAGGTCGAATATTTGCCATTGTCATGTGGCCTTTATGTCTGACCGAAAGTTTTCAAAGATGAATCACTTTCTCATCCATGAATTCTTCCACCAAGTTCGGTTCCAATCGTATCAAAACTGTGAGTTGGCCTTGCCTTTGATCTATGACCTATGACCTTTTTACGCCAGATATAATCATCTGTTCCTCTGATGGTCCTGTCATTTTGAGAAATCTGGTGCAATTCCACCCAATAGTTTTTTTTTTTTTTTTTTTTTTTTTTAGTATAATCTTGCTAAGAACCAGACAGACAGACAAAATGATCAATAGAGAACCCGAACTAAACACAAAAGCCCATCCCGTTGCATGCGCGAATGTAAAGATGACATTATAAAGTTATTCCTGGCAGTATCTATGTTGTGGACTTGTTTAGCATGGAAATTAGCTAACGTAATTTAGTAGTAAAAACAACGTTATTGCTGATAGTAACTATGTGGTGGACTTGTTTAGCATGGAAATTAGCTAACATAATTTAGTGGTAAAAACTACAGTACGGTAATCATAAAGGTTTAGGAAATAAATTTATTCCATGAGTCTGACCGGCCCGAGAATCGAGCTCAGGTTCACTGGGCACTGTTCCTGGCATAGAACTACTGCAGTTTTTGTCTCGTTATTAAAAAAAAAAAAAGTGCGTGAGACTGTCTTGATTTTGTTTGCTGGTAGATATTTCGATAAATTTGGGTTAAGTTAGGCTCAGCCAGCATAGGTTAGGTTTAGTTACTGTATATTAGATTAGGTTAGGATGAACAAGGTTAAGTTAGGTTAGGGTGAACTTGATTTGGTTAGGCTTGATTGAACTAGATTAGGTTAGATTGAACTAGGCTATATTACTATGCGTTTCAGGGGCCTTGACCCATCGTTTTTCGCAAATATCTGCGAAACAAACAGTCGGATCAGTATGGCATATTACCACGGCCTGTTTCACACCCTGCCCTAATTTTAGGCACTATAGTGCATTGCCAAATGTACTTGATTACCACGTTTACTCTTGACTGTGATAACGTCGCATCCTTCATCCGACACGGCATTCGAACAGGTGAGGCGTGACTCAGTTGTGACGTCACCAAATACACTACTCCTCCTTCCCCACCCTCCCCCCTCCCTCCTCTCTCTCTCTCTCTCTCTCTCTCTCTCTCTCTCTCTCTCTCTCTCTCAATTGCGGTTTTACAACCACAACGACAACGTAACATGTTGGACATGGCAGTGACGAGGCAAGTTTCTTCATAGAATGCGGGAATAAGCCTAATGCTGCCCACTGCCCGTGGCTCACCGTGTTAACGTATACCGTAGGTGGAGGGAAGAGGGGGGAGGGTGGGGAAGGAGGGGTAGTGTATTTGGTGACGTCACAACTGAGTCACGCCTCACCTGTTCGAATGCCGTGTCGGCTGAAGGATACGACGTTATCACAGTCAAGAGTAAACGCGGTAATCAAGTACATTTGGCAATGCACTATAGTGCCTAAAATTAGGACAGGGTGTGAAACAGGCCGCGGTAAAATGCCATACTGATCTGACTGTTTGTTTCGCAGATATTTGCGAAAAACGATGGGTCAAGGCCCCTGAAACGCATAGTAGGTTATGTTGAACTAGGTTAAGTTAGATTACGTTAAACTAGATTAGATAAGGTTAGGCTGAACCAGGTTAAATTAGGTTTGGTTGAACTAGGTTAGTTTCATACTCGGTGATGTTAGGTAACAGGAAAAAAATAGAACATATATCACCTTACCAGTTCAGTTTCTGGGTCCCATTTCAACTGGCATGTGTGTCTAGTAATTAATACTGACCTTGTTTGCTACAGATTAGATTAGAGTAGCTTAAGTCAAATAAGTTACGATAAAGTAAGGTAAGGTAAGGTGAAGTTAGGACGGGTTAGGTTAGATTTAGAGTATGCTTGGTTGAGGTTAGGTTAGTTAGGGTATCAGTATACAAAGAAACACATGGCAAGTTACCATTATAATGCATAGGTTCAATTGCAAAGGGCATGTGTGTAAAATGTGCTTCATGTTGACCTTATTTGTCGGTTAAGTTTGGTGAGGTTAGGTTTCAGGATAAGTTTGGTTCGTTTAGGTTAGGTTACGGCAGACCAAGTTGGATCAGGTTATGTTAAGTTAGATTATGTTAGGTTACGTATCAGAAAACCGAAAACACATGCCACATTAGCAAGTGCTTGATGTTGATCCTGCTTGATGCTAAGTAGGTTAGCTTAGGTTAATTAAGGTTAGCTTCAGTAGGTTACATTAGGTTTTAGGTTAGAAGAGTTATCTTAGGAAGCGTATGTTGGATCAGGTTAGGTTGTTAAATTATGTTAGGTCAGGAATCAGAAAAGGAAAAACATGAGACGTTACCAATGCAGTTCATGGGTCCCGCTCCAAAGGGCAGATGAGTGAAGCTCTTGATGTTGGCCTTGTTCTCGGGCATGAAGCGATCTGGACGGAACTTGTCAGGCTGGGGCCAGTAGCGGGGGTCGTGGTGGAGACTCCAGATTGGAAACTGTACCGAGTCCCCTGGCCTTAGCACCACTTCTGTCCCGGACACTCTAGCCAATTAAATGAACTGACGTTAGAGGGAAAAAAACACTTGAGTTATCTTGGGGAAGAACGGGTTAATGGGGTGGCAGTGGTAACAATCATAGTCTCTACAAACTCACTCTCAACTGAATAAAATCGTTTGGCATAGCTGGAGTTCAAGACTAGAGTTGTCTTTAACATGAGTGTTATACCCTTTTTTTCTAACGTCGCCTAAAACTGCCATGTATTTATCTTGAATGCTGAGTTGCAACAATAGATTAACACTAGAATCTGATGCTAGTCACGAAGAAGTGCTATGGAAAGTATCTAGAGCCATAATATTATCTTATTCTGCCAGTGAGCTACATGACACAAGCTGTAAAATGGAAGAGAATTATGGCTACGACAAGGTGAAAAGAATGTAGAAACACAGAAAATGATCGGAAAAACTCGTATTTTGATACATAAAATCCAGACGATTATATTAGGGATCTCTGGTCTATTAATTTTCCACATGGAGGATAGGACGTCAAACGAAACTACCCGAAGTTGCATATATATGGGAACAGACAATTTCCTACTAGAGCTGAGAACACTACTCAAGCCTAAGTAATCCTAACAATATTGCCACAGTTTTAAAGGAAAAACTTATATGTCTATCGTGTGGGTTTTCAAGCTGTAGACACGCCGTGATTCGCAAGGCGGGCTTCTTCGGACGTGGCCAAGCGCGAGTCACAGTTTTGTTCAACACGTCCTCAAGTCCAAGTATTACCCGACTACGGATTGTGAAAAATAAGGCCATCTGCTTTTCTTAGGGAACAGTTGCAGTACTACAGAGAAGAAGTAATGCATTAATTTGTATAACAACCACTTCGCTTCCTGCTGCAAATGATGCGAATTAAACAATATTTACACTAGATTAAGACAATTTTCCAGTCTAACTCTCACTGAAGTATTAACATCCCCCAAAGTATAGGCCGGCACTAGTTTAGGTGACAGCAGAGCAAGTACAATGGCTCTTTTTTCACTTATATTAAAGAAAGGCATATAATTTATATAGGCTAATAAATACATACTGTATATTACAGGAATTTATATACTGTATATTGCATAACATTCTTATCCTTTCTTGTTGCTCGAAATATATTAACGATGAACTTTTATACACCTGTTATTCTAATTCACTGATTCAATGCTTCAAAGATAGGAATATTGGTGAAAATTTATACAAGATGATTTCCCCTACTGCTGGCCTGAATGGAAGGGGCAACCCACTGATGCCTGGGAATGTAGGAGCTGTTCGTCTCATTATCTAGTAAGGCCAGTATAATCTGAGCAAAGTCAAAAAATGCTCCATTGATCTTGGATCTAATATACATCTAATGTCAAAGGAATCACATGCAAACCTAAGAGGGAGAAGTATATCAAGTTTCCCTTCAGTGCCAGCCTAAACCCTGACGCTCCCACTTCAGGAATACATGCAACAATCAAATGAAGTTGCCGGACCTATAGTGCCAAGGCCTGAATCCTGGTACGGGCTGCTGGCGCAACTCGGCGCAGACAATCATCGGGATCCGGTGTTTCATTAAACTTAACATCTCTCTTCTTATCACGATGTCACTGGTTGTGCTCCCTTGTTTGTTTGTTTGTTGTTTGTTTAAAGATTTCCTGCACATATAGTGCAGGTCGGGCCCTACATTTGCCCGGTCAGTGGGGTGTGGGCTGACTAAAAAAAAAGTAAGGGGGAAGACAGGGCCTGGGGATTGCCCAGCACACACGCCCTGTCTTCTGGCTGGCTTTGTGGTGTGTGTGCTACCTTGTTGTATGTGTACGAAAGAAGACAAAGGAACTGAACCTTAAATTTTTGCTATAAATAATGATGCAAAGAAGGCATTACGAATGTTATCCATCTTAGTTTCGTCATTTCCATGCTCTCTACTTCCTAAAACTAACAAGCCTGTTGTTGGTGTTAATGCCTTCTTACTTCTGATGAAACTAAACACTTCCTTCAGTTTGGATTTGTAGATGATACCTATATGCACTTCGATATTTTTCTTTCTTTTTTTAATTGTTAGCGTTACGACGAATATATATATATATATATATATATATATAATATATATATATATATATATATATATATATCATCACCATCATCATCATCATCATCAGCCGTTTGAGTATCCACTGCAGGATCGGCCTATCCCGACCGAAGTCGGGACGATACAGCCGGTGTATCTCTACCAAGTGGCTTAGGCTGTCTGGTAGAGATTGTATGTAGGGTGAGAATTGCTTGTAAGTGTAATTATAGTGTTGGAGTGGCTTTGGTCTGTGAATCAAGTGTAATCGGCCCGCGCAAGCCTACTGGGTGCAAGCATACTTTATAGTATGCGACACTGGTTCAACCACAGCACCCCTTGTGTCTGCCAATGCAGTACGTGGCCGGGTGAACACTCCCAAAGTTTATCACCCTGGCGGGGCGCGAACCCTGGCTCACCCTGTACGAAATGCACTCTACCACAAAGGGTCCATATATACAGTATATATATATATATATATATATATATATATATATATATATATATATATATATATATATATATATATATATATATATATATATATATATATATATATATATATATATATATATATATATATATATATATCCAGAGAAGGATGGGGGATGCATCCCCCCCACCGGCCAAAGAGAGAGAGAGAGAGAGAGAGGGGGGGAGGGTGAGAGTGCTGGTGGATGCAGTTGGAGGTCACTGTGAAAAAAAAAAAAAGATTACAATCCTGCAGAGACGCAGATGAGTGGAAGGATGCAGATTATGGTCCATACACTACTGCACGGAATTTGGCCCTAGACTCGTAGCTAGTCAGAGAGGTCAAAATAATGTACAGTTCCTGCTGATAATGCAGAAGATTATTTCAAGCGAGCTGTGTGGTACCCCTACATGGATACAATGACTAAAGCTATTGAGAGTTCCGTTACATCTCACAGCATTCTTGTCAGAAAGGTGGTGGTATTCATTCCAGCACAGTTGCCACATTTTGAATGGATAATAATAATAACAATAATAATAATAATAATAATAATAATAATAATAATAATAATAATCAGTTTATTTCCACCAACAGTGGCTATTCTTGTTACATAATATATACACAAAGTATTTACCATTCATGACTGAAGAATGACAGCCTAATCTTTTCTAAGACTGCAACCTTATTTGGGTACATGTCCTGTAGCATTATAATCATTAATATAATGTAATGTGTTGTTACATGTTTAATTGTATCATTATTTACATTGCAGTTTTAGATAGGGAATCTTCATATATTTATTACAGAAGTAATGAAGAACTCCAGTAGAATATACATATGGGTTACTTCATAGGTTCTTCCTTATCATTACACACATAGTAATAGTAATAACAATAAAAATAATAATAGTAGTAGTAGTAGTAGTAGTAGCAGTAGCAGCAGCAGCAGTAGTAGTAGTAGTAGTAGTAGTAATAATAGTGAATAATAGATATAATAATATTGATAGTAACAGTAACAGTAGTTGATAGAGGTCCTAGTAAAGATTGGTAAAGGTTAGTACGAGTGTGCTGAGGGGTTAAGGGGACTGTGGTTATGTGGGGGTGGGGGAGTGTTTACTGAGGGATGGCTACGGTGGTGGTGTAGGGCATGGGGTGAGAAGTGAGGTTTAGCGCAGGAGAGAGAGAGAGAGAGAGAGAGAGTAGTTAGTTTGTACATATACATACAGTAGTTGTTCTGTGTTGGTTTTCAGTATTTTCCAAGAAGTACATTTTTTAGTCTTAGCTTAACTCGAGACGTCCCGTTGACGTATGGGTACATTGCAACATTTTGCATTTGCCAGTCCCGTCGACGTACTGGTACTTCGTGCAATTGCAAGGTCCCTAATTTGCACAATTTTCAATTTTTGCGCGTGATTTTTTGTACGTATACACGGGACACCTTCCTCTATTCCTCTACAAGATGCCAAGCAGGTACAATGCCTTACACTACATAACCTCCCCCCCCATTGTCTTGGCATTTCACCTGTTACCAGTGACCTGGCCAATAGACATTCAGGGCCAGAGTGATTTCCCAATCGATGACAATCTGGAGGACAAAGTATACATACCATTAGAGGAAGAAACAATCAGAAATGATGATCAGGTAATGTGGCAAAAGAAGGTCAGGAATGGTGATGAGTTTGTGAGTGAAACAATGCTTATAATGCCTATATTACTGTTTGAAAACCAATATACTCTCGTACTACATATAAATTCGTACCAAATAAATAAATAAATACCAATTATGAGTGGTGTGGAATAGTCATCCTCCCATAGAACTCGTTTTCTTTGCAGCCAGCCTGATAGAAAACTCTGTAAGGTAAGGAGGTACTGCTACCGGTATCGAGTATTTTAAACCTCAGGTTAGCGATTTCACTATGAATTTTCGATGTTTCTCACCAAAAGCGGAGGTTTTAGCCAAAAAAAAAAAAATCCAAAAATGGTCGGGATTGGGGGGAGTCAGTGGTGGAAAATCGGTCGGGACATGACGGGTTAAAGGTTTTTAAGTTATTGGTCTCCTTGACATAAAGGAGAAGTTTGTTCCACAGTTTAGGTCCCTGTACTAATAGAGATCTTGCACCAACATCTGTGTTAACCTTGGAAACGTAGAGATTATTGCGTTGCCTTGTGGTACTGCAGGTGACATCAGTTACAGTGGAAAGATTTATGAGGTAATCAGGGTATAGATTATTTAGGTATTTGAAGATGGCAACCCCTGTGTCATGAATTATTTTACCTTTTATGGTTAACCATTCTAGATCTTTTATGATCGGGGTTACATGGTCATATTTTTTTGCTCTTCCATCTACAATTTTAGCTGCAAAATTCTGGAGTTTTTGAGCATTTGTTACAAGAGTAGTGTTTGTTGTTCCCCATATTATATTACAGTAATTTAGAATGCATAGCACGAGTGATTGTACAATGATTTTGCGAGTTCCTTTGTCAAAGTAATCCTTAATTCTATTACTATACATCAGAGTTCCCATTAGATTTTTGTTCATTTCATTAATATGTTTGTTGAATACCATATACCTGTCTATATGTACACCAAGATTTTTTACATGTGTGGTTGGTTCGATTGTGTTGTCATGGAGTTGTATTTTGATGTTTCTTGGTAATTTCGATAGTAATTCTCGAGTCCCTACAAAGATGCATTGTGTTTGTTTGCGTTCATCATCAGGTCGTTTCTGAGGAAGTACAGGCTAGCGTTGCATAAGGTTTCCTCTGTTTTGTTCATGAGAATGTTGATCTCGTTTACCGTGTTACTGTAGAGAAATTGAGTGTCATCGGCGTATTGTACTAGTGTACAGTCAGTGATGTATTCTGACATGTCGTTTACAAAAATATTGAATAATATTGGGCCTAATATTGAGCCTTGGGGGACACCATAGTTTATAAGTAATTTTGAGGAAACAATACTATTTAAACGGACTGACTGTGTTCTTTCACTCAGATAGCTGTCGAACCAAAAAGTATTTACTCTTGTTTTAGTGTTTTTTTTTTTTTTTTTTTTTTTTTTTTGTAAGAACGGTGTGGCTGACGCTATCGAAGGCCTTGGACAGGTCGCATAGGGTTAATAAGGATATTCGTTTCTTATCCATATTGTTACAGATTTTGTTAGTGATGGCCGTGAGGGCTGTTTCAGTGGTTAATTTAGGTCGAAAGCCGTGCTGGTTGTTAGAGAGAAGTTTATCAGATTCCAGGAATGTTGTGAGCTGTGTTGACACGATTTTCTCGAGGATTTTAGAGAAAATAGGGAGAAGAGAGATAGGACGGTAGTTGCTGGTGTTGCTTTTATCTCCGTTTTTAAAGAGAGGGGTAACTATTGCGTGTTTCCATAATTTAGGGAAGACACCGGTAGTGATAGAGGTGTTTATGATGAATGTTAGGCAAAAAGCAATAACGAACAGGGAATCTTAAATGAAGCGAAGGGAAATGTTGTCAGAGCCGAACGATTTAGATTCGTTAAGATGTTTAATAGAATCACCGTATCTGTGTCAATGGGATGGGGCCGGAAGTGCGGGGCTGCGCTATTTATATTTATTTCACTTTCGCTTTCGACTGTACTTTGGCTGTCTTGTAGGCAGCGCTGGGTTTTGTCATAGGTATTTTTTCCCACGTTAGCAAAGTAGGCATTAAAATCATCGGCTTTGTTTTGTTCGTTTTCTTCTATGCATGTACTGGATTTGAGTTTGTGGGAAGGAATTATGTTTTTTACTATTTTCCAGGTTGAGGAGGTATTTTTGGAGTTTATAAGTTGACTGTGATAATATTCTTTCTCTGTTATATATACTAGTCTTTTAACCTGTTTCTTTAAATCTTTATATTGACTGTAATGTCGGACTTAGTCTATCAGTTTTTAGGATTTTCTAGGGTTCATTTCTTGTTTTTCATAACTTCACGTATTTCGTCGGTCATCCAAGGGGCGGGGGGTCGGCGTATCTTCTTGGTAACCATAGGAGCACAAAACTCTAAATTTCTGGTAATGGTTGATGTTAATGTATTTACTTGACCGTTTACGTTATCTGTGCTTAATATTTTATTTAGGTTATCGGTATCATTGAGAATTTGCGAGCAGAAGGTGTCCTTATCATACTGGCGTAAGTCTCGAAAAGTGTGTAGGGTGGGGGGTCGTTTTGTCTTGCTAATATTAACTATAGTAGTTATAAGATCGTGGTCTGCAGCAGGATGAGGGATTACGTCGGAGTTCAGTACAAATCGGGTTTGTTAGTAGTAATTACGTCGTGTTGGGTGGCTGAGGTAGGTGTGATTCGGGTGGGTTTATTTATGATTTGTGTTAATTTGTTGTTTCTGATAATACGATGTAATTTACTATTATTCTGAAGATCATCATTTAGATCGCCAAGGAGAAAGTTTGGTTTGTTATGTGTGCACACTGTTTGTAGGACATCGACAATATAGTCAAAGGAGTTTGAGTGGGCCTTAGGGTGTCTATACATGCAGCCTATTATAACTGAAGGCAATTTTCTGCACTGAACTTTTAGCCATAAATCCTCAATACTTGTTTGCTGTTTGTTTCAGTGATGTCTGAGTTTAGGGACTGCTCAACATATACACAAACACCTGACCCACGGCCATGATCATGTCTGTGCACAGTATTGTTGGGTACTCGTATAATTACAAACGCATTCGGAGTGTGGGAAAATAGTCAAGTCTCACTGACACAAAGGACATCCATGTTTCTGTCATTTATTAATGTCATTGCTTCTTCCAGGTTGGCTAGTAAGGGCTGAGCATTTATATGTTCAATAGGGAGAAGAACTTTTTTTTAAATTAGAGCTTTGACCATCGGCTTGACCTTCTTTGCCACAAACCTAACGAGTGTAAAGATGGCAGAGTCGACTTTTGTGGCCATAGTTATAACACTTGGAGCATTGTATTTTATGGTCGAATCTGCATCTTGACTTGTGATGGTTATTACACCACAATTGTAACACCCAGCATTGCCACGGCGGGCACTGTAACGGGGTTGGGTGCGAGTGTAGTAAGTGTGGTGACGGTGGTGGAGGGTGGTGTAGGGAGGTGAGGAGTGGGAGGAGGCGGGCATCTCGGGCCTCCCAGGGGGGTAGTGTGCCTCTTCTTCCTCCTCTTCCATTTCCTCCCTTATGTCCTGTCGGTGGAAGGGTTTTTTGTTGTGGCGCCTGTTTCGACTTGATATTTGCCAGCCATCTCGATCCACGTGGCGATAAACATTTTCTTCATGGTTTTGCTGTCTGCAGCTGTACAACAGCGTGCTGGGTAATCCAGATGAAATCAAGCTGCAATACATAGTGTACATAGAAGGAGTTCTGCTCTGGCCTTGGACAGCCTCTAACACCAACACTGGAGGCTCTTGATATCATCCCTGAACGGCTGGGGCATATCAAGAATCTTCTTATCATCTTCTACACTGTTCCTTTTACCACCTGCTCTGCCGAGAGAGCCTTCATTGCCCTGAGGATTCTAAAGAACTACATTCGCAACAGGTTAAATGATGAACGGCTGATAGGGTTGTCTTTAATGTATATTTACCCTGAAACTGAAATAAACATTTAGTAAGTGATTCACAGATTTGTATGTAAAAATAAATGGCATTTTGATTTTGAATTGTAATATGAGAGTCTCTTAGATGTTAATTAATTGTTAGGTTAGGTTACTTAAGCATATAAGACTCAGTTTATGCTTTGTACTCTGATCTAGTACTTTAAGACTCTGAAATTTTGAAAACATATATGTTGTTCATCAGTTTATGTTGGTAATAGCATTTTCTCTAAAGTGGTGCTTTTATCTGCAAAAAAAGTATTAAATGCTGCAAGTGTTTCACATATATATATATATATATATATATATATATATATATATAGAGAGAGAGAGAGAGAGAGAGAGAGAGAGAGAGAGAGAGAGAGAGAGAGAGAGCTGTCATATATTCAAATGTAGATGATTGGAAGAATAACATGTCATTATCAATTACAAATGTTGCTTTGAAGTATCCCTGTTCAAACAGGTTCAGACTTTTGTTTCGAGATTGTTATGCTGATGTTGTTCAAGAATGAAAATGTGTGTGCAATAAACTGAATATGCCAATAAAACCTTTCAGTAGTCTCTTCGGTGACTCAGTCATTTTCTTCTTCAGTTGACTAAATGTGATCAGAATATTCATATTATTTTATTAATTTTTGATACACCAGCAACACTACAACAAGAAAAAATAATGCTGATTGATGAAACAAGATACACAGGCAGCACACATGGGTTTCTGATAATACTGGAATTTAGACTTATTGACCTTACATAAAATTAACAATAACAAGTTCAGAATAAAAAGAACACACATTAGGGACTAATCAGGCATTTTCAGTTTTGCAATAAGTCGTGTCAAGTCTGTCGTCGGGTCAGACTCCCCCACCGAAAATTCAAGGATCCATCCCTGATACACACACACACACACACACACACACACACACACAATCTTATATATATATATATATATATATATATATATATATATATATATATATATATATATATATACCGGGTATATATATTGTTACATAGCCTATGATTTCATCATCCTTTGTGTAATTCTAACGTACAGTGTGCTGCATGTTTGATCACAAGCGTGTTCTACCTCACTCCCCCCCTCCTCCCTTATAGCAGAGTAAGTCGTTCTTTCTGTTGTTCAGAGCAGGATTGTCAACTCTTTGTCCCCATGGCTTCATTTGTGCGTCCTTCTTACAAGTTGTATCAAGCTCTGCCAGCCCCTATATAATGAGCTCAGTCTCTGCATTATTGCCACTTAGATCTACTCCTCATTTTGTTCACATCTCTGTCCTCCCCTGTACAGTTGTTATTATTGTGAGTGCTCAGGAAGTCTCCAGCCATCTAGCAGCTGTGTAATTTGAGTATAAGTGTTACTGCATTTTTTCTTGTACTGTGTAGCATAAGGTGTTGATTCTTAGGCCTAGTAAGGTTTTTGTGATTAATGTAAAGTTTCATGTCAGCCATTGTTCATAATATTTCGTATCTGTAATAATATATCTTGCATTCACTGAGTATTATCTGGTATTTTCATTTTATCAGGGCTGACTTAGATGGATTTACTCATGCTAGTTTCGCGTTAATAGAGGCTATTGCAGTTGACCATATATTTAACCTGTTTTTTGCCATTACATTATCCTTATGAGTCCTGAATGTTTTGTTGTTAGTTTGAGCATTAAACTTTAACTTGTAATTTTACCTAACTCTTTTGTTTTGAACCTGGAACTTTACGGGACAGTAGTGATTTTTAGTATTTTCACTTTGTGGACTGTTTTAAGATTGTATGGACTTGATGGTAGGTTACTAAAAGGGGTGAAAAGTTTTTATGTAAATAGTAGAGCGTGTGTAAGAGTGGGAAATGCTGTGAGTGATTGGTTTCCCGTGAGAGTGGGGCTGCGACAGGGATGTGTGATGTCGCCTTGGTTGTTTAATATTTACATGGATGATGTTGTAAGGAAGGTGAATGCAAGAGTTTTAGGTGGTCTGAGTCTGGTAAATGTTGATGGAGGAGAGTGGAATCTGAAGCAGCTGCTGTTTGCAGATTATACTGCACTGGTGACTGATTCAGAGGAGAAATTGAGACAGTTGGTAGAGGAGTTTGGAAGGGTGTGTGAAAGGAGGAAATTGAAAGTAAATGAGAATAAGAGTAAAGTGATGAAGTGTACGAGGTTCATAGATGGTAGGGGGATGAATATAGTTTTGAATGGTGAGTTGCTTGAGGAGGTAGATTGTTTTAAATATCTAGGGTCACATGTTGCTGCGGATGGAAGAATAGATGCAGAAGTGAAGTTTAGAATAAATGAAGTAGGAAAGGTGCTGGAAGGAATGAAAAAAGTGTTTAAATGTCGTTCGCTTAGAATGGATGTAAAGAGAAGGCTGTATGAGGGTGTTGTGGTACCGACTGCGTTATATGGGGCTGAAACATGGAATATGGGTGTAGCAGAGAGGAAAAGTTTGAATGTAATGGAGATGAGATGTCTGAGGAGTATGTGTGGAGTGACGCGTATGGATCGAGTGCGAAATGATGAAGTGCGAAGGAGAACTGGAGTTGTTAGGGAGATGGCTGGTAGAGTTGAGCAGAGGGTGTTGCAATGGTTTGGGCATATGGAGAGAATGGATAATGAGCGATTGGTGAAAAAGATAACTAGATCTGATGTGAGAGGTGTAAGACTGAGAGGAAGACCACGAATAGGATGGATGGACAGTGTGAAGACAGCGCTGGATGCGAGAGGGATGTCTGTTGAGCAAGGAAGAGTGGCTGTGCGTGACAGAAATAAATGGAGAGAAATTGTGAATGAATAAGTGATGACGCAGCCCTGAGGGGATATTCTCCCGCATTTGGTCTGATCAGCTAGTCAGGTCAGGTGCGGGCAAGGGGATGGATCTGTTATGATGTGGCAGGGGTAAACCAGTTCTGCTGTCGGGCCCTGCTGTGGATGTCACTGCTTGCATTGCGCAGTTGACCGTTGTGCGGTGTGATGCGGTGAGGATCTGTCCGTTCTCCCCTTTGGGGCTAAGATGCGAATGAATGTGTTTGAATGGATGAGTAAATGGAGAGTGAGTCGTCCTGTCTCGGCTACCTCCCTTTCCTTGGGGGAAGCAGCCTAGGTATATAGATAGATAGATAGACTTAAAGAGTACATTATCTTTCTCTGTTCCGTAACATAAATTTGGCGACCTCTTATCACGATATTCATTATATTATCATAAGGATATTGCTTGATATTTTGTGACTGTGATTTATTCATGATGTCTACTATTACTACGCTTGATGAAGCCAAAGATTTTTTGTCAAATGTGCAAACAGTGTTGGATGTAGAAAACAGAACAAAGAATGAAATTAAGCTTGTTGCTCAACAATTGGGAATTGCTGTTCGCTCTCATCATTCTAAAGATCAAATTGTTGACATGATTAATGAAAGCTTGTTTAATGTAACTCCTCCAAATGAGCAAACGCAGATTGAATTAGCTAAATTACAGCTAGCCCTGCAGGAGGCTCGTGCTAAGAAGGCTGAATTTCAGGCAAAAGCTAAGGAGGCTGAGGCACAAGTTGAACTTGCTAGGATTCAGGCAGACCATGAGTATCGCATGAAACAAGGTGGAACTGGATCATCTAGCTCTGCTGATTTTGATGTGGCTAAAAATGTTAAACTTGTCCCTCCTTTTAATGAATCTGATTTAACAAAGTATTTTCAGTTGTTTGAGAGGGTAGCTACAGGTTTTAATTGGCCCAAAAAGTATTGGCCAGTACTCCTTCAAACTGTTCTCATCGGTAAAGCTCAAGTAACTTATGCATCTTTGCCTCAGGATCAATCTGATAATTATGATGTAGTTAAGAGCTTGATTCTTAAGGCCTATGAGCTTGTTCCTGAAGCCTATAGAGTAAAATTTAGGACAACTTATAAGCAAGATAAGCAATCCCATGTTGAGTATGCAAAAATCAAAGAAGATCTGTTAGAGCAGTGGTTAAATTCTAAGAATGTGGATTCTGATTTTGACAAATTTAAGCAGATGATTTTGCTGGAGGACTTCAAAAGATGTAAGCCTATATCTTGATGAGAAAAGAATAGATAATTTGTGTGATGCTGCAGTTTTAGCTGATGAATATGTTCTCACTCACAAGAGATATTCTAAAGAAAAAAGGAAAACTGAGAGTAAGTACGTTGCCTCTACTCAGAGTACAGGTGACAGGAAAGAGAATAAAGATGATGTTTCTCAGGAAGTAAATACCAGCTTCACCTCTAGATTTCAGAAAAGTAAATGTACTTATTGTAGTAAGCTTGGTCATACTACAGAGAAATGTTTCAGGAGACAGCGTGATGTGAACAAAAAGGAGTCTTTAATTATTCAGTCAATTGGTCTAGTGTCCACCCTTGAGAGTTCCCAGAATTCCTTAACTGAGTTAACTGAACCTGCTTTGAGGGGTAACTTAAATTCTCATGATGGAGCTCCTCTTTTGAGCAGTAACGTGGGTGACACTCTCAAGAGTTCATGTGCTAATTTCCTGTTTGATGGTTTTGTCAGTCCTCTGGACAGTAATGACAGGAAATCAGTTAAAATATATCGTGATACAGGTGCTTGCCAATCCCTTATGCTGACCAGTGTTCTAGGCTCTAATGTTAATTCCTCTGATGAAACTGTAATCTTACAAGGTGTAGGGAATAATTACTTCTCTGTCCCTCTGTGCAGAGTGAATTTAGAGTCTGGTTTTGTTAATGGTTCCGTTATGGTTGGGTTGGTTGAGACACTCCCAATGTCAGGTGTAACTTTCTTACTTGGAAATGATATTGGTGGAAGTCAAGTGTGTCCAGCTCCTCAGTTGTCTAGTGAGCCAGTGGCTGCGGCCCAGGATTGTGATGTCCCTGATGTGTTCCCTGCTTGTACTGTCACTAGGGCTAAGTCTAAAGTTACTGGTGAATTAGAGGATAATGATGATGATGATGTTATCCTAGGTGACACTTTTCTTGCTAATTTGGACCACTCACCAGATGAGGCAGTACCCCGTAGTGTTGATAATTTGTCTCGTCAAGAGTTGGTTGAGTCGCAGGTTGCTGACCCTGAGTTGAAAGGTCTAGCTAACTCTGCTTGCAGTGAGGAAGAGTCAGCTGGTGCTTCTACTTGTTATTATATAAAGTCAGGAGTACTTATGAGGAAGTGGAGACCCCCAACAGGATCAGCCGACTGTGAATGGGAGGTTGTACATCAAGTTGTCATCCCTCGTGTTTGTAGGCAGGATATCATTAGAGTGGCGCATGATTCCAGTTTGGCAGGACACCTTGGAGTGAGGAAGACTGTGGCACGCATTTTGAAACACTTCTACTGGCCAGGTATCTTCAGGGATGTTTCCTGGTATTGTAAGTCTTGTCACACCTGTCAAGTTGTGGGGAAGTGTAATCAGACCGAAAAGGTTGCACCTCTAGTTCCCATTCCTCCTTTTGAGGCGCCATTCACCTGTGTGTTGGTGGATATTGTGGGCCCTCTTCCTAAGACTTCTTCAGGATTTTCTTATGTGTTGATCCTGATTGATATGGCTACTCGTTATCCTGAAGCCATTCCACTTAGAAATATCTCAGCAAAGAACGTGGTTAAGGAAATGCTAGGGTTCTTCACAAAGTTTGGTCTGCCCAAGGAGGTACAGTCAGACCGGGGAAGTAATTTTATGTCAAATGTTTTCAAGCAGTCTCTGAAAGAGTTGGGCATCACCCAGATCACATCTTCAGCTTACCATCCCCAGACCCAAGGAGCGTTGGAGAGATATCATCAAACACTCAAATCGATGCTCAAGAAATACTGTTTGAAACATCAGAAAGACTGGGAGAAAGGTCTTCCATTTGTTGTATTTGCCGAAAGAGAATCTCCAAATGAATCACTGGGCTTCTCACCTTTTGAACTACTGTTTGGCCATGAAGTAAGAGGACCCCTTAAGCTACTCAAGGAATGCTGGCTGTCGGAGGAAGATGACGTCAACCTGCTGGAGTATGTGATGAAGTTCAAAGAACGGCTGTCCACTGCTTTACAGCTGGCGAGAGAGGATTTAGGAGCTGCTCAGGAGAAGATGAAGACTTGGTATGATAAGAAGTCCAGGTTACGCCACTTTCAGCCAGGAGATCAGGTTTTGATTCTGCTACCGGTGCATGGGCAACCTCTTCAAGCCAAGTTTAGTGGTCCTTATTTCGTGGAGAAGAAACTCAGTGATGTCAACTATGTCATCGCCACACCAGATCGTAGAAAGAACAAGCAACTTTGTCACATCAACATGCTAAAGTTATATCACAGGCGGGACGAAAATAATCCAGTCTGCACTATAGCTGTTCCACCCGAGTCTGCAAGTGAAGTTCTCCCATGCAGTATGAGCCTGAGTGATAGTTTGGGGAAGAATCCTGATATCATGAATGATCTCCAGACTAAGCTTTCTCATCTAGCTCCCGAGGAAAGGCAGGAGTTTTCGGCATTACTGCAGGAGTACCTGCAAGTGTTCCGTGATACTCCAGGAAGAACCACTGTGTTGATGCATGATGTCGATGTTGGAGATGCAAAGCCAATTAAATTGCCTCCTTACCGTGTGAACCCAGTGAAAGTTCCTCTCATCCAGAAGGAGCTTGGCTACCTGTTGGACCACAAGATGATTGAGCCCTGTCAGAGCGAGTGGAGTTCAGTCACTCTGGTCTCTAAGCCAGAGGGGTCACAGCGGCTTTGCATCGACTGCAGACGTGTTAATCAGATAACCAAAACAGACACTTACCCTCTCCCTTGTGTGGAAGATTGCATAGACAAGATCGGAAAGGCTAGGTACATAAATAAGTTTGATTTGTTAAAGGGATACTGGCAAGTACCTATGACTGAACGTGCTAGGGAGATCTCATGTTTTGTAACACTAGGAAAGACTTTTGCATGTTCTGTAATGCCATATGGTATGAAGAATGCACCAGCCACATTTCAGAAGCTCATGAATGTTGTAACAGAGGGTTTGGCAGGGTGTGTTGTTTATATTGATGATGTATTAATCTTCAGTGACAACTGGAAAGATCACCTATGCCAGGTCAGTAAATTTCTTGAGCGTTTGGTTCAGGCTAATCTTGTAGCTAATTTATCAAAGTGTGAGTTTGGTCAAGCTAAAGTTCAGTAACTTGGGTACGTAATTGGTGATGGACATGTTGCACCACCAGAAGCTAAGGTTCAGGTTATAAGTGATCTTCCCAGACCTAAAAGTAGGAAAGAGCTACAAAGATTTTTGGGAATGGTAGGTTATTACCGGAGATTTGTTCTTAACTTTTCAATTCTTGTATCACCACTTACAGACCTACTGAAAAAGGGAGTTAAATTTGTCTGGACCGATAACTGTGAATCCTCTTTCAACAGACTTAAAGCTATCCTATTAAGTCAGCCAGTGCTCGCTACTCCAAATTTTGCTAAGCCTTTTAAGATGGCTGTTGATGCAAGTGATACAGGAGCTGGGGCTGTTTTGCTGCAAGAGGATGATCAGGGTATTGAACATCCTGTATCTTATTACAGTAAGAAGTTCACTCCACCTCAAAAGAACTACTCAACTATTGAGAAAGAGCTTTTGGCCTTGATTTTGGGTTTACAGCATTTTTCATTTTATTTGTGTTCTAGTTTTGACCCCATAGTCATTTATACCGATCATAACCCACTGAAATTCCTTAGTAAGTTTAAAGATAAAAATCAGAGATTGACAAGATGGAGTCTACTTCTTCAGGAGTATTCATTAGACATACACCATGTCAAGGGGAAAGAAAATGTTATTGCAAATTGTTTATCTAGACTTTAGACAGATTGTTTTAGAATAATAAGAAATTTCCTTTGTAAATTTCTTTTTCTTTGTGGGGAGGTGTTACATAGCCTATGATTTCATCATCCTTTGTGTAATTCTAACGTACAGTGTGCTGCATGTTTGATCACGAGCGTGTTCTACCTCACTCCCCCCCTCCTCCCTTATAGCTGAGTAAGTCGTTCTTTCTGTTGTTCAGAGCAGGATTGTCAACTCTTTGTCCCCATGGCTTCATTTGCGCGTCCTTCTTACAAGTTGTATCAAGCTCTGCCGGCCCCTATATAATGAGCTCAGTCTCTGCATTATTGCCACTTAGATCTACTCCTCATTATGTTCACATCTCTGTCCTCCCCTGTACAGTTGTTATTATTGTGAGTGCTCAGGAAGTCTCCAGCCATCTAGCAGCTGTGTAATTTGAGTATAAGTGTTACTGCATTTTTTCTTGTACTGTGTAGCATAAGGTGTTGATTCTTAGGCCTAGTAAGGTTTTTGTGATTAATGTAAAGTTTCATGTCAGCCATTGTTCATAATATTTCGTATCTGTAATAATATATCTTGCATTCACTGAGTATTATCTGGTATTTTCATTTTATCAGGGCTGACTTAGATGGATTTACTCATGCTAGTTTCGCGTTAATAGAGGCTATTGCAGTTGACCATATATTTAACCTGTTTTTTGCCATTACATTATCCTTATGAGTCCTGAATGTTTTGTTGTTAGTTTGAGCATTAAACTTTAACTTGTAATTTTACCTAACTCTTTTGTTTTGAACCTGGAACTTTACGGGACAGTAGTGATTTTTAGTATTCTCACTTAAAGTGTACATTATCTTTCTCTGTTCCGTAACAATATATATATATATATATATATATATATATATATATATATATATATATATATATATATATATATATATATATATATATATATTATATTTCATTTATCATCCAATCCTACGTTCCCTCTTGAGGAGCGTAGGAGATCGGGGCTAGACAAGTTGGTCCTGACATTAAAGATGAGAGTATTGATAGAAAGACAGATAAAGAGATAGATAGATAGATATAGATATAGACATATATATATATATATATATATATATATATATATATATATATATATATATATATATATATATATATATATATATATATATATATATATATATATATATATATATATATATATATATATATAAAAGTGTGCTTGTTATGTTGGAGTGGCATTGGATGTGTGTGTAGTCTGTGAACAAAGTGTAATCGGCCCGGGCAAGCTGACTAGGTGCAAGCATATTTTACAGTTTGCGGCACTGGCTCAAACACAGCACCCCTTGTATCCGCCAAAGCATTACGTGGCCGGGTGAACACTCTCAAAGTTTACTACCCTGGCAGGGCACGAACCCTGGTTCTGCCATGTACGAAAAGGTACACTGTACCAAAGAGGCTCCATATCTATCTATCTATCTATCTATATCTATCTGTATATATCTATATCTATCTGTCTATCTATCTATATGTATGTATGTGTATGTGTATAAGTATGTGTATGTATGTGTACGTATATATATATATATATATATATATATATATATATATATATATATATATATATATATATATATATATATATATACTATATATATATATATATATATATATATATATATATATATATATATATATATATATATATATATATATATATATATATATATATATATATATATATCACCATATATATATATATGATATATATATTTGCCATATATATATATACCAAACATCAGTTCTATTGCAAATGATTTGATGGGCGTTCCTGTTTGGTCATCGTCATGGGGGAGGCGGTGGCTGAATCGGTAGAGAGGCGGCCTGCAGTCCTAACGGACTCATGATCGAATCCCGACTGGGGCAGGGAACAGTTTAAGAATTTGAATTTCCTAAAAGCAGTCTTTCCTGATCTACCAGATGACCCGCCGACATATCGTAAAAATACCCCCGCTAATACCAGTGCGCCAGTCCTGTATGAGACACCTCTAGCATGTATTCAGCATGGATGGTGGGTGTTAGCGCCGAAGTGGTGACATGTGGAGATGTAGGAGGACTACTGGGCCTTGGGATAGGTCACTGCCCCCAAGAAATAGGCCCTGAAGCCTTTGCCCAGAGTCGGACACGTAAAAAAATAAAAAAAAAATAAAAAAAAAGTAAAGGTCCAACCGCACTGCCTCCTGACTGGGAATCGAATCCAGACCTCTTAGATACCACTCGACCACGACTGGGGTAGATTTAAACTGCTCTGTCACTTGCCGAGTTGCGTGGGGCTGTGAAATAATCCTAATGTGTTGTGATTGAAATTGTCCTTCCATAATGGATTTACATGGTTCGTCAAAGAAATCAGGTGTCACAGCTTTAATCATAATGTGGTTGAGTTGTATCAGTGCCTGACTTCTGTCTGAAACTTGTTGGATTCGATTCCCAGTCAAGACCGTATAAATATATTTGTACACACGCATATATATATATATATATATATATATATATATATATATATATATAGATAGATAGATAGATAGATACAATATATATATATATATATATATATATATATATATATATATATATATATATATATACTGTATTTATATACCATCATCATCATCAGCCGTTTCAGAGTCCACTGCAGGACCGGCCTATCCCGATCGAGGTTGGGACAGTACAACCGAAGTGGGGACAGTGCAACCTATGTATCTTTACCAAGTGGCTTAGCTGTATGGTAGAGATTCTATGCAGGGTAAGAAGTGCTTGTAAGTGTAATTGTAGTATTGGAGTGGCATTGGATGTGTGTGTAGTCAGTGAACCAAGTGTGATCAGCCCACACAAGTCGACTGGGTACAAGCATACGTCATAGTATGCGATACTGGTTGAACCACAGCAACACTTATGTCCGCCAAAGAAGTACGTGGCCGGAAAACGCTCCCAAAGTTTATTATCCTAGCAGGGCGCAAATCTCTTCTATGTATGTAAATGCACACTTTACCACTGTACCACAGTGACTCCATATATATATATATATATATATATATATATATATATATATATATATATATATATATACAGTATATATGTACACATCCATATAGAGAGAGAGATGTATCTGCCTGTCTATCTATCTATCAAAAATATATATATATATATATATATATATATATATATATATATATATATATATATATATATATATACAGTACGTGTATGTATATATGTATATATACTGGTATATAATGAGCCTGGTGAATGTTGATGGTGGAGAGTGGACTCTGAAGCAGCTGCTGTTTGCAGATGATACTGCACTGGTGGCTGATTCAGAGGAGAGACTGAAACAGTTGGTAGAGGAGTTTGGAAGGGTGTGTGAAAGGAGGAAATTGAAAGTAAATGAGAAGAAGAGAAAAGTGATGAAGTGTACGTGATTGGTAGATGGTAGGGGGATGAATATAGTTTTGAATGGTGAGTTGCTTGAGGAGGTTGAGTGTTTTAAATATTTAGGGTCACATGTTGCTGTGGATGGAAGAATAGATGCAGAAGTAAAGTTTAGAATGAATGAAGTAGGAAAGGTGCTGGGAGGAATGAAAAAAGTGTTTAGATGTCGTTCGCTTAGAATGGATGTAAGGAGAAGGTTGTATGAGGGTGTTGTGGTACCGACTGCATTATATGGGGCTGAAACATGGAATATGGGTGTAACAGAGAGGAAAAGTTGGAATGTAATGGAGATGAGGTGTCTGAGGAGTATGTGTGGAGTGACGCGTATGGATCGAGTGCTAAATGATGAAGTGTGAAGGAGAACTGTAGTTGTTCGGGAGATGGCTGGTGGAGTTGAGCAGAGGGCGTTGCGATGGTTTGGGCATATGGAGAGAATGGATAATGAGCGATTGGTGAAAAAGGTAACTAGATCTGATGTGAGAGGTGTTAGGCTGACAGGGAGACCACAAATAGGATGGATGGACAGTGTGAAGAGAGCGCTGGTTGCGAGAGGGATGTCTGTTGAGCAAGGAAGAGTAGCTGTGCCTGACAGAAATAAATGGAGAGAAATTGTGAATGAATAAATGATGACGCAGCCCTGAGGGGATATTCTCCCGCATTTGGTCTGATGAACTAGTCAGGTCAGGTGAGGGTAAGGGGATGTGTCTATTATGATGTGGCAGGGGTAAACCAGCTCTGCTGTCGGGCCCTGCTGCGGATGTCACTGATTGCACTGCGCAGTTGACCCTTGTGTGGTGTGGTGCAGTGAGGATCTGTCCCTTCTCCTCTTTGGGGCTAAGATGAGAAGGAATGTGTTTGAATGGATGAGTAAATGGGGAGTGTGTCGTCCTGTCTCGGCTACCTCCCTTTCCTTGGGGGAAGCAGCCTAGGTATATAGATTATATATAATGCCCTTTTTTATTTGTAGTTGTATGTAGTTGTATGTCTGATGATAAGCAAGAAGTGGAAGGAGAATATAAGAGAGTATGGAACAGTGGGTGCAGGGATTGTATGGGTGAGGATGAAAGTAGGTATACAAGCGTGGGCGATTGTATGTGTGTATGCCCCGACAGAGGATCGAGTGGCAAGAGTGAAAGATGAGTTTTGGGCGAGTGTAGAAGCGTGTATGGACAAGTTTGAAAGGAGCGAGAGAGTGCTGTTGATTGGAGACATGAATGACAAAGTTGGGAATGGTGGTTGGTCAGTGGGGTGTGCCAGCTGATGTAGATGGGAATGGAAGTGCTTTGGTGGACATCTGTGCTTGTAAGGGGTTGGCAATAGTCAACACCTACTTTCGACATAAGATTATCCACCGGTATACATGGAGAGTAATGAGGAGGATGGATGGTGAACTTGTTGAACGAAAGGCAATGATAGACTACGTGTGTGTGGATGAGCGAATGAGAAGACAAGTGTTGGCTGCAAGAGTGTGGAGAGGGTGGGGGAATGGAGTCTCGGACCATCACTTAGTGATAGCCAAGGTAGAGCTGCAAAGAAAGTGGTTGAGGAGACGAAGGGGAAGACAGGAGGAAGCAACTCCTGTGAGAAGAGTGAAGAAATTGCAAGATAGTGAGAAAATGACAGAGTATAAGAGCATAGTGGAAGAAAGATTGGGAAGGTATGAGCTAGAGCAGATGGAAGGGGTGGAAGACGTATGTAAGATATTCACGGAAGAGATAGGCGCAGCGTGTGAGGCGGTTTGTGGAATGAGGAGGAGATGCAAGGGTGTGTAAGGGACAGCATGGTGGAATGATGAGGTGAAACGAGCTGTGGAACAAAAGAAGAAGGCATATAGTGAATGGTTAGCGAGTAGAGGTAGGGGAGAAGATGAGAGAAAGAAGAGAGAGGTATATGTGAGCAGGAGAATGGAGGTTAAGAGACTGGTGAAGGAGAGTAAAAAGAAAGTGGATGAGAGTTTGGGAGGAATCTGAGTGTGAAATGGAGGGAGGGTAAGAAATTGTTTTGGAAGGAGGTAAAGAAAGTAAGGCAGTGTGAAAGGGGAAATAGTAGGGGAGTGAAAGATAGGAATAATAGATTGTTGGTGGAGAAGAGAGAGAAACTGAGGAGATGGAGGGAGCACTTTGAGGATTTGTTGAATGTAGAGAGTGAGAGCAGTGCGAGTATAAGTGGTTGGGGAATGGCTGGGAGAAGAAGAGATGAGAGGAGGGAGGAAGAGATCAGTAGGGCGGAAGTAGTGGAAGCGATGAAGAAGATTAAGTTGGGAAAGGCCCCAGGAATTGACGGAGTGTGTGGTGAAATGCTTAGGTATGGGGGTGAGATTGTTGTGGAGTGGATATGGAAGTTGTGTAGATTGGCTTGTGAAGAGGGAAGGGTTCCAGAGGACTGGAAATCAGGTATAATTGTTCCTTTATACAAAGGAAAAGGAGAGAGAGAAGTATGTGGTAACCATAGGGGTATTTGCCTACTTAGTGTGACTGGTAAAATATATGGAAGAATACTCATTGATAGGGTTAGACATACGACAGAGGAGCTAGTTGGAGAAGAACAAGGGGGATTTAGGAAGGGAAAAGGGTGTGTAGATCAGATATTGTTCTAAGATGTTTAGTGGAGAAGTATCTGGAGAAGGGAAGGAAAGTGTATGCTGCCTTCATGGACTTGGAGAAACCTTATGACAGAAGAGATAGGCAAGGTATGTGGAAGGTATTAAGAATATATGGAGTGAAGGGGAAATTGTTGAGTGCTGTGAAGAGTATGTACGAGGGAGCTAGGGCTACGGTGCGAGTGGATGGTGAGCTGAGTGAGTTCTTTGATCTCAATGTGGGACTGAAACAGGGTTGTGTGATGTCTCCATGGCTGTTTAATATATACATGGATGGGGTTGTAAAGGAGGTGCAGGGTAGGGCAGTGGATGTGGGGGTGGCTCTAATGAATGAGGGTGAGATTTGGAAGATTCCGGTGTTGCTGTTTGCTGATGATACAGTACTGTTGAGTGAAGATGAATGGGAGTTGCAAGGTTTGTTGAATGAATTTGGGACAGTGTGTAGCAGGAGGAATCTGAAAGTTAATGTAAACAAAAGTAAAGTTATGGTGTTTAAGAGGAATGAAGTCACAGAGTGTGCAGTGAGGTTGGATGGTGAGGATATGGAGAAAGTGAGTGCATTCAAGTACTTGGGTTGTGTAAGGATGGAACTTTGAGGGATGAAGTGCGTGAAAGGGTACAGCAGGGAAGGAAGGTTGTTGGTACACTGAAAGCAGTGATGAGAAATAGGGAGGTGAGTATGGAAGTTAAGAAGTCACTGCATGATAGTATTGTGATCCCTACCCTGACGTATGGAAGCGAGGCATGGACCTTGCAAGAGGGGAACAAGTCAAGAGTGAGAGTAGTGGAGATGAGTTACTTGAGAGGAGCATGTGGAGTGACGTGGAGGGACAGGCTGACGAATGAAGTGAAGGAACGCTGTGGGGTGGATGTGGATGTGGTTGAGAAGATTAGGAGAAATACACTGAGGTGGTTTGGACACGTGAAGAGAATGGAGAATGAAAGACTGACTAAGAGGGTGTATGTAGGTGAGGTGGAGGGAGGGAGAGGGAAGGGTAGACCGAGGATGAGGTGGAGGGATGGAGTTGAGAGGTATATGAGGGAGAGGGGGGGGTGAGTTGGGGGGAGGGTAGTCAAATGGTGGGTGACAGAGCGACTTGGAGGCGTTTTGTCTGCGGCCACCCTTTGCGGGATTAGGGCGTCGGGCTATAGATAGATAGATATTTTTGATGAGTGATTTTCTTTGTTGAAAGACATTTCTCAATGTCGATATTTCACCATTTTGGCTTAGAACTTTTTACAAGCCGCCTATTGCGCATGGGGATAGTGCACATACGCCGATAGCTTTATTTAGACTTTCTGAAGACATTCTCCAAGCATCATGGATATTCGTTGCCTGAGTACTTGGTTTTCTGTCATTGTTATGCATGATTTAGTTTTGAATGTAGTTTATTTTTCCTTTTTAATCCGGAGCTTTCCCGTATCTGGCCTTAAAGCTTTTTTTTACAGAAGATAATAAGTTTGACTCTGCTATGATCACTGATACTAAATTCATTACTTGCAAAGATATTTTCAACTAGATTTCATATGTAGCAAATACATCTGCTATGATCACTGATACTAAATTTATTACTTGCAAAGATATTTTCAACTACCTTTTCATATGTAGCGAATACAAGATCCAAGATAAGTACTTTCACGCTTTGCGTGCTCGAAAACTGATATTATGATTTTTTCAACAAGTTTTTGTACAAGTCAAGCCCTGTGTTAGTTGTTTAAGGAATCACTTGATCTTGTTGCAGGTAGATTAAAGTCTCCAAAAATCATAATGTTTAGGATGGAACATATTTCTGCAACTTGTTCATATAATGTATTGTCAGTGTTCCATGACCTAGCTGGTGGACGATAGAGCATACGAGTTCTATCTTACCGTGTGATTCATTTTTTAGTGAGAGCATATTCGGTCAATATTATATCAACGGATTATTTTGAAATAAGTACTGGATTAATCTTTGTTTTAATACAGAGCAATATTCCACCTCCGATTTTAATTTGTCTGCAAATACTAAAAATGCTTTAGCCTGGGATATATACTGTTTCTAATTTACAGCATATCGATCATACAGAAGAAGGATCATATTGTAAAACAGCCAAATTTGCTGTGATACTAAGATCGGTAAAGAAGAAACATCCTCGAAGAAAGACTGATGATGCAAGGAGATCTTGATAAACTGTTCAGCTGTGCGCAAACATGAAATTTAATGCAGATAAACTCAAAGTCTTAAATATTAGGAGTAAAATTACACTATAGTGGCTGATGAGCACTTCGCATGAGGCAGGTCGTTTTACACTTGAGTAGAAGTTATGGGCTTGAAATAATAAGCAAACGTTTCCAGTCAAATGAAGGAAAACACTTTTGCTTCAACAGATTGTCAACATATGGAATAAATTGCCTTGGAATGTGATAGACTGCAATGGAATACAGTGCTAGCTATTAAAAGTCGCTTTCATAAGTTCCTGGGTTTGCATATAAAAACTGAATTAACTGATTTTGCTCTTAGATCACAGAGACTGTGGTAGTAGCTCAATATTGTTATCAAAGAGTATCATTATAAAAAGCAAAAACACATATAAACAAGTCAGGGATAGAAGTGGTTCTCAGTGACTATTTTGAAAACCCACCTTTCTTTGGTTCTAATTATAACAGAAGAGTGGAAAGTTAGCACTACTCTTCGGTTTTGACATCTCGTGGAAGTGTTTTTTTATTTGTCTTTTTATCACATTTATCAGACATCTACGTGAAAAGTCAGCCTTTGCTGCGTCCTTTGACATAGGTATCATAATGGTGGACTAAATTTACTCACTGAGAAACGCTCGAAAAATAAAATCTGAAAATGATTTTTGGGCAGAATCTTCTCTCTCTCTCTCTCTCTCTCTCTCTCTCTCTCTCTCTCTCTCTCTCTCTCTATGTATATATATATATATATATATATATATATATATATATATATATATATAGATAGATAGATAGATAGATAGATATGTATGTATGTATGTATGTTTATATATGTATACTCGTAGATCATTGCCAAATTCACATTGTCATCGTCCGATAATTATGGTTTAGCGAATCATAAAATACAAAACTGAAATGAGTGACCTAGCATTTAGAAAAAACATAAAAAATCACTATCTGGTTAATTAGTTAAAAAGAGTTATTATCCTTTGAAAAGCATGACCGTAGAGTGGACCGGGTCAGGCCGCTCTTTTGTAAATCTCCAGTCTTACACTGATAGTAAACTTCTCTTGCTGGCCTCACTCGCTTGCTCGTAATTAACTTTTCCTTGTAGTTACGATAGTGTAGATTTTTTTTTTTTTCCTGTTTCTTCTCCCATGATATTTCCATAGCAGTCTTTCTAACCTTCATGGTTGTCGTCCTCGCTTTTCTTGTTAGCTTGGCCTAGAAGGGTCGATGGGCAGAGGGGGGGGCGGGCCTTTCTGTTTTGCTGTCCTTATTTTCACCTACAAGAATTAGATATCATAATCGGCACATGCTGTAGTAAGGGCACAAGCGCCATTTTTTAAAAAACGAGAAAAACGCATTTAAAGTTTTGAAACAGCAAGATCTTCCAAACCAACCATACGAATTCAATCTACTTTGCACCAATTTAAAGAAAACTTATCCCTCTAATACATATCCCAAAATTATTTCATTATTATGCTTTATGCCTTTGCTGCAGCATAAAACGTCAGGTAACGTGGCTCTGATAATTTGCAAAATAGTATCTCTTTTACTGCTGAAATCATTTTTTTTCCATCTCCTAACCATTGACATTACAGTACATCAGAATAGATGTTATTATAATGCCATAATAGTAGCATACACATTTTTTTTTTTTTTTAATGCGAGGAAGAAGGAACCAAAGGCCATGAGCCCGCAGTAACAGTTCCCTCCAAGAGAAAAACAAAATACAATAGAGAGCCAAAATCAAGATCCGATCATTTTGAGATGCCTGGACACACTGCGTTTGAAAGACTGGAGATCATAGGCAGCAGGAAATACAGACAGAGGGAGACAGTTCCAGAGCTGACCTGTTGCATAAATGAAAGACTGGGAGTAACGGTTAACTCTTGCATTAGAGAGTTGGACAGAAAAGGGATGAGAGTTTGCTGCCAGACGGGTGCTACGCGCCCGTCGTAGAGGTGGAGGAATGCAAGCAGACAGTTCAGAGGAGCAGTGACCATTAAAGTAGCGATAGAAAAGAAATAAAGATGCAACAGTGCGGCGAAGATACAGAGGTTGAAGGGAGTCAGTAAGAGGAGGAGAGTTAATGAGACGAAAAGCCTTTGACTCCACCCTATTGAGAAGAGCTGTATGTGGGGAGCCTCCCCACACATGAGAGTTGTACTCCACACAGGGGCGGATAAAACCCCTGTATAGAGTCAACAATTGTGCAGGGGTAAAGAAAGTGCGGAGTCGGCTTAGCACACCCAATCTCTTGGAAGCAGATTTTACAAGAGATGTAATATGATCTTTCCAAGATAAGTCCCGAGTAAATGAAACCCCAAGCATGTTCAAGGATGATGCAGGATTAAGCTGAATATTATTAAACATTAGTGGGTATACCTGTGGAAGATTTTGTCGGGTTGATAGGTGTAAGAACTGAGTCTTAGATGCATTAAAGACGACCATATTATTTTTACCCCAGTCAGAGATACGAGCCAAGTCAGACATTAGGTGTGCCATAATCATTCATATAATAATGGTAGATAATAATAATAAAAAAATCTTTCAACAATGCTCAGAATAATACTTCAATATCTTAATAATAAAAAGACTAGGATAGGCATAATAGAGTGGCAGGCATGCATAAAAAAGGAAAAGAGAGAGAGAGAGAGAGAGAGAGGGGGAGAGAGAGAGACTGAAGATCAGAAGGAAGGGGAGTGTAACACTAATGCAGTGCTCACCAACCCTGCCGACTATTCTCCCCTTCCTAGTCACTTTATTGAAACAACCATCAGCACATGGAAGTCCTGTCTTTCGTGCTTCCAGCAGTTTCTTAGTCATACGGCTGGTGTAAGCCTTACCTTCATTACGAAGTTTTTTCACCACATTGGTTTTCCACGTGTCTGGCTTTGGTTTGAGTTTACGGTCACGGGAAGGTCCCAGAATACACTCACAATTCTTACTAACACCAGACTCATTTTCACTAACAACAGCCTCCTGGTGCTCACTGTTATCACTCTTACCACCCATGGCTACCACAGTACATCAACACAACGGAAAGACTCGTAAAATCAACAAAAATAATGAAGCATTCACAGTGTTCTGTTAAAAGAAGGCGCGGGGAAGAGACTGGTGTTTTGAGTTTATACTGGATGGTGGCATCAGTCACCCAATAACAACGCTAGCTCAGTCAAAGCGAATTTTCATTGGCTGCTGAGATCCACCAGCGTGGTGCGTGGGAGAGACGTGAGTGTGAGAAGGAAGCACGGCCGCCCACTCATACCAAAGTACTCCTGGTTTAAAGGGAAAATAGTGCTTGTGCCCTTACTCGGGCGCGTTCTGGCAGAGCTGTATTGGCGTGTATAGAGCTGAAAAATCGCGGGTGTTTCAGGACTCACTAGACCATAAGAAAAATAATCAGAAGGGCAAATACGACCTACTGTTGGATAGAGGAAACCCTGAGAAAAAATGCAGTACTAGCAACTCTGATTTTGATGCGGTGGCGCTTGTGCCCTTACTATTGCGTGCGCCTCATATTTATCTTGTCTGTAACAAACAGTCTCAAAAGGAGTATTATGTTTGTTGATGTTTACTTTCCTTTGTACTTTACACTTTTGGGGTTTGTAGGTAAAATTATTTCTAGGGCAACATATAGGGAAGATAACTTTGGTAACTTGGATGATACAGTGGCTTTGTACCCTCCCTACAATATGTCTACCCCCGATGTATATATGCCCCCCCCCCCCAGTGCATACACGCCCCCACTGAACTTGCTGACCTAGCACGCTTTCCCAGAGCCCAAGCCTGGGCGAAGGCGTTACTGCGTCAGTTCTGAGCAGACACTCAAGAAGAGCAGGCTATTTTTGTCAGAGCTCGTAATAAACTCCTTAACTAGCTGTTTGTACACGGAATTTCTATCACCAAAGTATTGCAAGTTACATTTGGTAGCAGCGGTGTTTCGGACCATCAGATTCTGGCCGCCTCCTACACTATTTAGTGACACCAACTCATCATAAATCCTGCCCCCACGGTGCCACTTATCACTGTCTGCCCACCGCCATTCTCTGAATTTGCAACTCAACAGCTCTACATCTGCATTGTACCAACATCTGCCTTCACCCCCACGACTGGCCCCGACGCCGCCACACCCTCCCCTCACCTGTGCTCTGCATTAAGTGAGCCTCCTAGGACCGCAACTCCCTGCCGGTGACTCATCGGAGCGTCTCTTCCCGTCTCGAATTAAGCCCAGCGAGAAGTTCTGCCTCTTCTAAGACTCATCCAACATATCGCTCCAGTCTCGTCCCCAGCCACTCTCATCTCAGACCAGCTGTCCCTCCAGCGCTGCCCCGCCTCACCCCGCCCCAGCCCCGCTACGCCCAGCCACATCTGCACGTCATACATCTCGTCAATCCCGTCTCTACTGTGTAACTATAGTATACCTTACTTTCTATAGAGATTATCCTCGATTTTCTCTACAGATTGGATATTTTGTAAATATTCCATCTCACTTCCATTACCCCGTTTTCATCTTCACCTACGTTATTTATTATCCATCTCATCTTTCGCCTTTTATTTAAACCCTCCATCCCCTCACCTTCATTCGTTTTCACACCTACTCATGTATTATATTCTCTCATCTTTATATTATACATTTCCACCTACATATCCATCTTCATCCTTCATCTCATCTTCCATTAACCGCTTAACACCAGCCCTCTCGACTCGGAAACATCACCTGATCATACGCCGTCTGCCGACTCTAACACGATCACTCACTTAAGAAGTGGCAAAGAGTACCGCCGACCTGTACCTGAGACTCCCGTTTCACTTCCCGCAGAACCACTTACTACTCATCCTACACTCGTAAATCCAGATACCTTTTCCTCTACCCCTACCTCTACACTCCCTTCTTCTTCCTCTACTCCTTCCCCTATCGTTCACTCTCCTGCCTCACTTCATACCCCGTCTTGCTCGCCCTTAACCACTACCTTCTCTCTCTCCCACTCCTCTCCTTCCGCCATTTCCACACTTCCAGCCATGGCCACCCCTCCACGGTCTATCTATCTCAACGATGCCAATCGTCCCATATTTACCAGCCAGGACCCAACTTGGTCTGTCTATGATTTCCTCAGAGAAGTAGAAACCGATATCCACAATCGGCAGAGTACCGATGAATCGCTCAAAGCAGCTTACCTCATGGGTCGCTTGCACCACGGCAAATCGGACATCAGATCCACGATCCGTGCAGGACATTTTGATAGCATTTCTACCTTTGCTGATTTTCGTAAGGAACTCATCAGCCTTTGTTGCCAGCATTCAAATACAGCGTCTCTCATGGGTTTCATTAATCTCCTCAACCAAATGGATGAGGACTTGAGGGTCCCAGCGCAATATGCCAAGCTCCGTGAAGCTGCCATCATCATGAAAGCAACTAGTAGTGAGATGCTCCAATTACTGGTAGGCACAAAATGGTTAGAAGACAAAAATGGCATTCCAGTGGTTTCACTCACCAACTTTGCTGACTTAATCAGTTACCTGAGATTCCATCACTGGCTTACTCCTAAACAGCGAGAGCTAGCCTTTGATATAGGTTTCAATCCAGGAGATAAAATTATTCAGGTCACTAAAGCCATTCATGAAAGAACAGGTTCGAACCACACGCATCAGGGCACCACCCAACCCTTGGCCCCCTCAGTGTGTCACACCTCCACTACCTCAGACCAGTCTCGCTCCCATCCCACCACACGTGGCAGACCTGCCACACATCGTTCTCCTACCACAGGTCGTGATCAATCTAGCGTCCGACGGAACAGACAATCTTTGATTCTTTACTGGCACTGTGGTCATCCTGGACATTGAGAATCCAGTTGTGACCATAAATACAGACGTTCTAACTCCCAAACCAGACAGCGTACGCCTTCCCGTTCCCGTCGTCCTATGTGCAAGTACCACAAATCCAGCACGACTCACACCACTGAGGAATGTCGTTACCTCAACTGCCACCAGTCGGGGGAAGCGCCGCGCCTGTATCAGCCCAATATCACGTAGAACCAGAAACCCAACTCCCCATCCGCCATGTTGGTTCCATAACATCCTCGGGTTTAGTCATTCTCGGATGCAGTCATGATATACCAACGTCATTCTTCTTGGACACAGGATCTATAGTAAATCTGATCTCCGACAATTCCTTACATATTATTCAACGACATCACAACCACATCAGTTTCCTTGAACCACCAGACATTCGCCTATGTGGTGTCGAAGGCACAGAGTTTAAGGTTAAGGAAGAGTCACCCTAGAAGCCAAACTGCACAGAGATTTGCCCCCTATCCCCATTGAGTTTCATGCCACTAATGACTTGCAGTATCCCGCAGATGCCCTTATTGGTTTCTCCACCATGGCACAACACTCCATTGCATTATTACCTGCCTGTGGTAGTATAGACATTTCTGGATTCCCAGTATACAGTATGGAATGTCCCCGTCCTGTTCTTATGATCAAATCAGTCCTTCAGTTACCACTACCAAAAAGTCCAGACCAGCCCAAACCACCACCATCATCATCTGAGGACACAGAGATCATTCCTTTACTGACTGCGAGCAAGGACATAAATTCCTCAATGTCTACTGATACATCCTCTCAGCCTTCAGAAATGGCTCTTACCTCCTCTCCTGCCAACTCTATTGCTGACTCAGACATGTCTCAGTTACCTACCTCACACAGTGTGAATGATCTTCTCCAACACGCAGAGACGAAATGTGCAGTAACAAATACGTGCACAATTTTGTTACCGCATGAGTTCACCAAAGTCTCTGTTTGTGTTGCCGTTGCGAAAGAAGGAATGGATGTACTAACACTACCTGAGACGTGTTGTGTGAATGGCTTGACTTGTGAGTCAGCATGGTGCACAGTCTTAGAGGACAGTTTATGCTACCTGTACTTGCTCAATGTCACAAATGCTCCACTTAACATTGGAGACTTCCTAGTATACCCAGTGGTCGTAAAGGTGTGCCAAGATTCCTCAATTCCTACTTTTCAGACTGATGATAGTACACCAATCGGTGTATGTACTATTAACTCTACGGGATCTGCGCCGACATATTCACCCGATATGCTCTCACATCTCACTTGCACGGATTTCCCAGAAAATACGCCACAACTCCTCGACCTTCTGACCTCGTACAGAAACGTGGTTGCCTTACCCGGTGAACCGATGGGCAGAACAGACCTTGTCAAACATATGATTGAACTACTACCAGGAACTCAGCCGATTTACATACCAGCGTATCGATATCCTCACAGCCAGAGAAAGCAAACAGATCAAATGGTACAGAACATGTTAGACCAGGAGATTATTGAACCCTCCATCAGTCCATGCCCACTTTTCTTAGTACCAAAGAAGGACGGCAACTTTAGACCAGTAGTCGACTATCGTAAGGTCAATTCTGTCACCATTCCAGACTGTTTCCCGTTACCCATCCTCACTGATTTGCTAGAATCCCTTGGTGAAAATAACGTAGTCTTTTCATCTTTAGACCTCCTCAGCGGTTACTGGCAGGTCGAAATGGAAGAGTCCTCTCGTCCAGTTACAGCCTTCAGCACCCTTTCCGGACATTTTGAGTTTAAGAGACTCCCTTTTGGTCTGATAAATGCTCCTTCTGTGTTCATGCAACTTATCCATTCAGTCTTCAGCGGTATCATGGGACACTCTCTTTTTGCTTACCTAGATGATATCATGGTTGTAAGTAAATCCATCCCTGACCATTTTACCAAGCTCCAGCAAGTCTTTGAATGCCTCCAGCTCGCAGGCCTGAAATCAATCTCAGGAAATGTTACTTCCTGCGAAAGAAAATCAAATTCCTAGGCCATGTCGTAGATGCACAAGGCATTCATACTAATGAAGATAAAACTTAAGCGATTATTAACTTCCCAGAACCTACCACTACCGAAGCTGTACGAAGTTTCCTGGGCCTCAGTGGCTATTATCGTAGATTCATACAAGATTATGCAAAGATCGCCGCTCCTCTGACCCACTTACTCAAGCAGAATGTGCCCTTTGTTTGGACTAATGACCAGTCACAGGCTTTCCAAAAGCTAAAGACAGCTCTTGTAAATGCCCCTCTTCTAGCATTCCCTGATTATACCAAACCCTTCCTTCTCTGCACAGACGCCTCAGGCACTGAACTTGGTGCCGTTTTGATGCAACTCGATGAAGCACCAAGGAAGCACGTAATAGCGTATGCTAGTCGCACCCTTACAACCGCTGAACGTAACTACAGTGTCACAGATCTCGAAGCGCTAGCGGTAGTCTGGTCCTTGAAACACTTCAGGGATATAGTCTATGGTTATCCAGTGCATACCCAAACAGACCACCTTCCACTATGTGATTTGTTCAAGAACTGCAACCTAACAGGTAGGCTAGCTAGATGGTCCGTCATCATCCAGGACTTCAATCCCACTTTTCAATATGTACCAGGCAAGTTGAATGTAGTTGCAGACGCACTCTCACGTCACGTAGCAGCAGCTATAACATCACTGCAGCCCGAAGTAACTGAAAACACTACACTAACGTCAGAAGTTGTTCGAAACTTTCAGCGCCAAGACCCCATATGGTCCAAAGTCATTTATATCCTAGAATCTGGCGATGCCTTGACCTTACCTACTCTGCCAGTATCACTAGATGAGTTCATGCTAGATGATGATCTCTTGTACAGGAAAACACTACTAAAAGGAAAAGACATGCCCAATTGTGAAGTACGCCAACTTGTTGTCCCCACTGCCCTGATACCAACAGTTCTTCACATAGTTCATAATACCCCTCAAGCTTCCCATCCAGGTAAAGACTGATGCTTGCTCCAAGCACGTCTCAAATACTATTGGCCAACCATGCGCTGTGATATCAATGCCCACTGTGACTCTTGCCTCTCCTGCCACCGCCACAAAGGATCAACCAGCTTACCTGCACCACTCTTACAATACCCAATCCCATCACGACCATGGGAAACTGTCTCAATCGATCTCTTAAAACTACCTCTCACGGAATCCGGCGCTGAGTACTTGTTCGTAGCAGTCGACCACTTCTCCCACTACTGTGTCCTCGTACCCCTCTCTGACAAGACCGCGAAGAGCGTTGCACGTGCCTTTGTAGATCACGTAATTTGCCCATTCAGTACCCCTCATACCATTCTTACTGACAACGGTACAGAGTTCAACAATAGCCTTCTAGATGAGATCTGTCGCTGCTTTCATATCAGTAAGTGCAATGTCGTGCCTAACCATCCGGCTTCCAATGGCCTTGTAGAATGCCACAACCGAAAAAACTTAGAGTGCCTTAGGCATCTAGGCTCCCATAGTTCGTCTTGGGATGACTGGATTCCCCAAGTGGCATCCTCAATCAATAGCTCCATCAATGCATCCATTGCCGAATCTCCTTTCTTCGTCCTCTTTGGTTTTGACAAGGACCTCCCATACTCTCTTATCCTCAAAGCCAGAACCCATCTACAACATGGATGATTATGTTAAACTAAAATTGGCCAACTTCCAGACAATCCACCAGTATGTCCAATCCACTTTGGCTTCCTCTCAGGAGGACATACTGCAGCGCCAACATAAATCCGCCTCTCCTATCACTATCATAGTAGGCGATCTTGTCTTTGCTCATTCCCATACGCGTTCCTCTAAGTTGGATGACAAATTTACAGGGCCCCACCGCGTCCTCACTCAACAAGGCAATAAATTTCACCTCCAGGACTTGTCCACTAAGGACACCAGATGGGTCCACGTCAATGACTTAAAGCGAGCACCCCGTGGCCTCGTGTTGGTAGAGTCACTTACACAACCTCCTGACCCCCCTTCCCCTCCACACATCCCACAATCTCCTCCATCTCCACCTATCGCTCAGTCTCCTTCATCTCCACCTACACCTACTCATTCATCAACCAATCAATATCGGTCCAAACTGCGCTCTGCCCATCAACCTCTTCAGGACCTCTCCCATTAACTCTACCCTGATTTTCTAGGTACGATGTTAGCGATCTACCTGCTAGCAGTGCTTACCCTCCTGGGGACTGGGTCGATCAGGACGACAGTGGAGTACGTCCCAGGGCCTTGGTCGGCTCAGGAGGTGAGGTAGTCTCCCTGCGCTACGAGCTTGCGCCCCTGGCCGACATAGCCATTGCCCTACATGCCTATGCGCACTAGCTCCATGGAATCAAGACCCACCTCACGGCCATCATGGGGACGCACAACCCAAATCAGTATCTCTATAACCTTTTCCTACCACACTCCTGGCAATTGCAATACATAAGTAACAAATTCACTGAGCTCAATGACACATTTTCCATTCAGACACCCGTTGGTCATTCTCGTGTGAAACGAGGTCTCTTCGACTTCGGAGGTGAGATTCTGAGTGGCTTGTTTGGCGTTGCTACGGCCCGTGACATTTCTGGGTTCAAATCTGATCTCGCTCATTTAGCTTCAGCCCTAGAATCCCAACGCCAAATCATCAAAATTCAACACACTATGTTACAGAAGATTACGGCCCACCTAAATGAAGTAACGTCCACTCTAAACAACTTCACCGATATCTTACGACAACACCTTTCAGATCTCAACGTTATCTCTCAGTTCTTCTACCTCAAACTCAACATGGATAATCTCCAACTGGCCATTGACTCTCTCCTGTTTCAAGTCTCTACCTTGGTTCGTATCCTGGTCGATGCTACAAGTGGATGTGTCACTGCCGCCTTAGTACCTGTCTCAGCTCGACGTTCTGTCCTGGAATGGGATCACTCCACCTTCGGTCTATCCCCAGTCCTCCCCTACTCCTCACTCGAATATTATTATCCTGTTCTCGAAGCCACTCTTCTCACCAAATACGTTGTTGTCCATATTCCTCTCCATTCTGCCATAACCTTTAACCTTTTCCACATCATTCCATTCCCTTTCCGCCTCAACAACTCCTTGTTACAGGTATCTGTTCCTTCAGAATATTTCCTCCTCTCCCATGATCATCTTTCAGTTGCCTTCCTTTCTTCCACAGACCACCAGAAATGTTCCTCCCTTACTCCGACCTCTCGTCTCTGTGCTGCCCACCTTTTTGCTATCTTCCCTAGCAGCGCTACACCCTGTGAGTCTGCTTTAGTTCGCAACCATTCCATCTACTCGGCCTGTTCTTTTGTCCCAGCTCCTGACCTCCTGGTCCACCATGCTCACCTCAACCATGTCCAGTACTTCTTCTTTGCTGTTCCCATCTCTGTCACAATCATGTGTCCTAGTTCTTCGGTTCGATCCGTCCTCGCTAGTGGTCTCTACAAAGCACCAGACTATTGTACTGTCAAATCAGAGTCCGTCATCACTTACGGCACTCGCTATCACCAAGCTGTCCGTAAACACTCCTATGACATCTTTCAACCAATCGACATGCCTTCAACCCTACCATCTGCCAACATTACTGTCACCTCCCCTAACTTGCACATGCTAACATTCCTCAATGACAGTGACTTCATTATGGATCAATTTTCTCTGGCCTTCAGCCGTTCATGGGTTCATCCAACAGTTATGTTTCCCCCTGTGGTTATCGCTTTCATAGGTTTTCTACTCATCATATGTGCAGTGCATTGTTGTGTCAGAAAAATGGAACGTCGACTCCAGGAAATCAGAGTCGCTACCTGCATAGTACGCCCTACACACGACGTAGAAACTCCCCGTACTTAGTGACCTCACATTCAGTGACTAGCAATGCCATCTGACAATTAACCAAACTGTGAACAGAACTCTTCCTACTAGAAAATGATGGTATTTCTTTAATGCATTATTGAGTGACAGTGTATCCTACAGAAACTAACAAAAGAAAAAAAAAATGAACGAAGAAAAACAAAAGAACTCTCATATCTACTCCTTGATTATCATGAATCAAGATATTATTGTATAATCCCCATTATGTCTATGTATACCTTCGACCCTTACTGGGCACATACCTATCAATTAATCCTTGTATATCTTATATGTATATATCCTTCTAATTCCCTCCCTTGAACATGGCCATGTCTCCCCTACTGCCCCTGTATCATACTTATCCCTTGTACAAACCTCCCCGACCCTGCCTTAGTAATATAATCAAACACCATATACCTCCTGGTGTCAGGAGACACCATCTCAGCTACCCGGGGGAGTAGTGTACCCCCTCTACAATATGTCTACCCCCGATGTATACATGCCCCCCCCCCCCTAATGCATACATGCCCCCACGAAACTTGTTGACCTAGGACGCTTTCCCAGAGCCCAAGCCTGGGCGAAGGCGTTACTGCGTCAGTTCTGAACAGACATTCAAGATGGGCAGACTATTTTTGTCAGAGCTCGTAATAAACTCCTTAACTAGTTGTTTGTACACCGAATTTCTATCACCAAAGTATTGCAAGTTACAGCTTTGTATCCTAAGATAGTTGATGAATAACTTACCAAAGGCTCAAAGGCCCATGATACGGGGTGATCTCTGCGGCAGAGCGACACATGGCTACATTAACAGGTACACGGGGAAACGAGTTTTGCTCAACAGTCTGAATGACCTGAGGATCGATCGACCTAAAGGTCTTCCAGTTTTGGGTTGGACATGCTGCCACTATTACTGGCTCCCAAGACGTAACTAAAATTTGTCTTTGCGAGAATAACTACATGCAGAGGTTCTCCAGTTTCCTTACTCTGCACTACATGCAAAATTGGATTTGATTTGCGAGCCATTTTTCAGATAGTATAAACGGATCCTGGACAGGAAGTGGGGAATGCCCATGCATACAATAAATAAATAAATCACTAAAGTAATTTCATAGGAAATAAAAACCGCGTTTCAACTTACTTGTATGGCTTGGTGCAAATCCGCTTCCCTGAAACAATTGGTGGATATAGCCTCAGGGTTTCTGTGAAAAGAGAGAGAAAAAAAAAACTGCAGTGTAGTTATCAGTCCTTCCAACCCGTAAGTGTAAATTATGTGTAGAAACGGCCTTGGCCTGCTTTATATGTTGTCTTTTATCATATCTATTATTATGCCAAAGAAACAATAGCAGTGTTCTTACTCGAACTTGCTTTGGTTGTGAACTCATAAATACAGGATTTTTATTTATATTTGTATATTTATATTTATTATGGTAAGGAGCTGGATCAGAAACCTGCTATATGAAAGGCTGAGTTCCGATGGAAATCATCTGGAAGTGTGTATAGCTAAATAATTTATGATCAATATTAATTAATCTCTCTGCAGACAGAAAAAATACATGACGGTAATTAAGAAACCAAAATCACTTTACATGGATATGTTTAATTTCAGCTGTGCAAAGTGACTATATATATATATATATATATATATATATATATATATATATATATATATATATATATATATATATATATATATATATATATATATATATATATATATATATATATATATATCATTAGCCTGTGTGAGTGTCCACTGCAGGACAGGCCTATCCCGACTGAAGTGGGGACGATACAGCCAATGTATCTCTACCAGGTGGCTCAGGCTGTCTGGTAGAGATTTTTTTGTAGGGTGAGAAGTGCTTGTAAGTGTAATTGTAGTGTTGGAGTGGCTTTGGATGTGTGTGTAGTCTGTGAACCAAGTGTAATCGGCCCGCGAAGCCGACTGGGTGCATATATATATATATATATATATATATATATATATATATATATATATATATATATATATATATATATATATATATATATATATATATATATATATATATATATATATATGTATATATATATATATATATATATATAAATATATATCATCTATCTGGCTATCTATCTATTTATCTATCTATCTATCTATATATATATATATATATATATATATATATATATATATATATATATATATAGTCTATCTGTCTATCTATCTATATATATATTAGATAGGTAGATAGATACATAGGCAGGTAGATATATAGGTACCGCATAGATTGACAGATAGATAGATAGTTGGATATTTATTTACTTATTTATTTATTTATTTATTTATTTATATTTATATATTGTACATTAAATTTCATGAAAACGTAAGTTTGTGTTGTACAAGTGTCGAAATTGTACTATACAATTGGGAACAGATAAACATCAAAATTTCACTATGGATGCAATCACTTGACGCACAGTCGCTTCATTGTCATTGACGCCAGTCTTCCATGTTCGTTTTAGAAAATACACGTAATATTCAGGGAGCTGTCATATATGTCAACGATGTATTAACACAATCCATTCGCCAACCACACCCCAATTACGTGTATGTTATATATATATATATATATATATATATATATATATATATATATATATATATATATATGATATATATATTATTTACTACAAAAACAGGAAAGTTAGCAACACGATTATGAAAAACAACACAGCTCAACAAACCAACAAACTTCAACATACCAATGTAGTTTATGAATTCACTTGCCCACACGAAGGTTGTAAACTTCGTCACATGAAATATATTGGTATGACCACAACCACACTAAGCAGACGTTTAACCATGCACCTACAATCCGGTTCTATAAAAGATCATATGACTCAACATCACACATCAATAAACAGACAAGTTCTAATAGATAATACTAATATAATAAAAAAATGTCATGACCACATTAGACTACAACTGGCAGAAGCACTTCTCATACGTGAAAACACGCCGGCCATAAACAACCAAACTACCGGACTAGATCGTACCCTTAAACTGTTTAAATACACAAAGGCCCGACCACAAGCAGCGACAATTACAAATGAACATTACACACACAATAACACAACTGGCAACACTACACAGCCACAAACACCCACTCACCCATACAACCTTCGCAGTCAACCACGTAGCTCATAGCTGACTACACCTATAAGGTTTGTCTCTTTTATCTATACACTTTTAACTGTAGCTCATACTTGACTTCACCTAAAGGGTTTGTCTCTTTTATCCATACTCTTGTAACTCTACACTTTTATTTGTCGTTGTTGTACATTTCAGTATATATATTGTATAGGTTTATGTTGTATATGTCATGTTTTATAGTGTATTGTATCTATATTACAGTCGCTGATGATGTGTAAGGATACACGAAACGTCCTACAAAAAATGAAAATAAATAATTAATAAAATGTAGTTACGACATGGATCTTGGACATATTATCTACAACCTGAATCATAGTGTAAAACAATGTGTAAGAAAACTCGAAAAGATCAACAGAAAAATAGTGAACAATGGCTACGCCTTGGTCTTTAATGATTTTGTATAAAAGAAAACATTCTGCCTAAATATATATATATATATATATATATATATATATATATATATATATATATATATATATATATATATATATATATATATATATCATTTCCTGTGGCACCCCACGGGATGCATAGGGCCTCAATGAACTCTCTCCACCAATATTTTTCTCTTGCCATCTCCTTCAGGTCCGACCAACACTCCTCTCCTGCTTGTTTTTTCATTGCCCTCAACCAGGTTTCCCTCGGCCTACCTCTACCTCTTCTTCCTCTAGCAGTCCACTCTGGCACATCCTGTATTAAACTACCTTCTTTTCTGTATATGTGCCCCAGCCACTTCCAGCGAGACAGTCTCACATATTCATTAACTGGTTCCACTCTCGTAATATCCCTTACTCTTGCATTTGTAACTCTGTCTTGCCACTTTACCCTAGGAATCCTTCTCAGTATTTTATTCTCAAATCCTAATACTTTCTGATCTGTTGCAATTGTACTGTACCATGACTCATGCCCATAAATTAAAATTGGTCTAACCATGGACTTGTAAATTTTCACTTTAGTATGTACCGAAAGCATATTATTATTCCAAACAGATTTCAACATTCCAACAGCTCGCCAAGCCTGTCTAATCTTGTCCTCAATTTCATTGTTTAATGATCCATTAGATGATACAATCGTTCCCAGATATTTAAAGTTTTCTACATTCTTCTCCACATTATTCCCAATTACTCAATCGATTTGGTTCTCCATGTTCATATTAATAATTTCAGTCTTTCCACAATTTATTACCAATCCCACTTTTTCTCCTTCCTCCACCAGACAATCAAGCACCCTCTGCATCTCGTAAATACTTCCGCAAATCAGTACACTATCATCAGCATAGTCCAAATCCATCAGGTTATTTTCTTTCCAGTTAATTCCTGCACCTGTTCTCCTTACAACCTTTTTCATAACATAATCCATAACCAAAACAGACAGCAATGGCGAAAGAACTCTTTGAATCACTCCTGACCTAACTTGAAATGGATCACTCAAAGAACCACCCACCATTACCTTACAGAAAGTACTTTCATGCAGGCTTCTAATAATATTTACAAACTTTTCTGGTATACCATAGAATCTCATAATTTTCAACATAGCTCCACGTGAAACACTATCAAAAGCCTTTTCAAAATCCACAAAACACATACTAAGTGGCATTTTCATCTCATTAGCTTGTTGCATTAGATGCCTTACAATAAAAATCTGATCATTACAACCTCGACCCTTTCTAAATCCTGCTTGTTCTTCTCTTAGAATTTTATCAATTACTGGCTCTATTCTGTTCAACAAGATTTTGGAAAAGACTTTTGCAACTACAGGTGTCAAAGTTATCCCCCTCCAATTGCCACACACACTTAAATCTCACTTTTTTGGTATTTTTATAATCACTCCATTTTTCCACTCTTCTGGAATTCCACCATTATCCCAAGCCACATTAAAAAGTTTCAAAAGCGCATTCATCAACTCGTCATTTTCCACCTTAAGCATTTCAGGGAATATTCCATCCTCTCCTGAGGCCTTAAAATTCTTTAATACCTCTATAGATTTTGCTACCTCTTCCAAAGTTATATCCCCTGTTTCTATCTGCAAATCTCTCTCGGCTGGCAAAATGTCCTGTTCAGCTGGGATTGGTTTATTTAGAACAGATTCAAAGTGCTTTTTCCACCTTCCTTTTATATCCAAATCTTTAGTCATCAAATTACCATTTCTATCTCGTACAGGTATTTCCTTCCTTCTCTCTTCAGTCCCAGTTAACTCCTTTATGGCCTATATATATATATATATATATATATATATATATATATATATATATATATATATATATATATATATATATATATATATATATATATACTCTTTCAAAAAAGAAACTTCTCGTATCATAAACTCCTTTCCGATCGGTAGTATGTGTTCCACCAAGGATGCCCCACAGGCAATTTCTCACCTATCTTTTAGACTCCTGGTCATCCTCCTTTCGGGACTTTGGCGAAAGCTTGCTTTGCCATTGCACTTGACATCTTAAAAGCTTTCGATCGAGTCTGGAATAAATCTATTATTTCCAAAATGCCCTCTTACGGTTTCTATCCTTCTTTCTGTACATTCATCTCTTTCTTCTTTTCTCGTTTTCCTATTGTGGCTCTTGTGGACAGCCATCGTTCTTCTCCTAGAGCTATTAATCGTGATGTCCCTTAGGACTCTGTCCTATCACCAGCTCTCCTCCTCCTATTCATCAATGACTTTCTAAGCTATACATCTAACCATATGCACCCATACACTGGTGACTGCACCCTTTACCTTTGCATTCGCTTGTTGCATCATCCATTTCAGCAATTACATCAGCAAACAAAGGATGAGACTATGGGACTCCTAATGTCTGACTTGGCTCATATCTCTGATTGGGGGAAAAGTAATCTTGTCTTTAATTCATCAAAAGGTCAGTTTTTATATTTTTCAACCCGTCAGTATCTTAAGCAAGAGTATGCTCTAATATTTAATAATATCCAACTCAATTCTGCATCATCATTAAACATAGCTGGAGTTTCGTTCTCCCGGGATTTATCTTCGAAAGATCATATTACCTCTCATGTAAAATCTGCTGCCAAGAAATTAGGTGTGCTAAGCCGACTCCGTGTTTTCTTTACCTATGCATAGTTGTTGACTTTTTACGCGGGTTTTATTCCTCCTGTGTAGAGTACAGCTCTTATGTGTGGGAAGGCTCACCACATACAGGTCTTCTTAACAAGGGGGAGTCAAAGGCTTTTCGGCTCATTATCGCTCTTCCTCTTACTGGCATCTTTCAACCTATGTCTTTTTGTGGCACTGTTGCACCTTTATCTTTTTTCTATCGCTACTTCAAAGGCCGTCCTCCTCTGAACTGTCTGCTTGCATCCCTTCACCACTACGACGGACACGTAGCACATGTCTAGCAACAAATTCTCATTCGTTTTCTATCGAACTCTCTAATGCGAGAGTTAACCATGACTCCCAGTCCGTCACATATGCAACAGGCAACTCTAGAACACTCTTCCACCGTCCGTATTTCGAACTTCCTATAAAATTCAGTCTTTTAAACTCAGTGTGTCCAGGCATCTCTAAATGAACAGATCTTGAATCTGGTTCTGTGTTTTCTTGTATTTTATTTTTCTTGGAGAGAATGATCTTGCGGGCTTCTTCCCTTTGGTTCTTTCCTCCATGCATTTAAAAAATTGCATCCAGTACAAAGCACAAAACGACTCATCAGTCTGTGGCTCTATTAATATATTTTTTCTCTTATGTAGCTCATATACTTCCATACAGAAAATGCATCCGAAACAGTGCATTATATTTCAGGGTCAAAAGCCAAAATCGGCACATCTCTGACTGGTAGCGATTGGAAGAGGTTAACAATGCTATAGGTAAGCGTGTCAGAGGTACTTCTACAAATCCATGAATAAAAAAAAAAAAATAACGTCATTTTCAATGTGTTTTAAAGAAACTTTTGGCAGCGGCATGAATGGATAGTTAAGAGTTTGGGCTTTGGCAGTGAAATATAAAAATCTATGTTTTAACAAAGTCGTTAAATGAATAAAGTACTAAAGCGTAATAAACACGACATTTTCTGTAGAAAGTGATTTGGGATATCAGGATTGTAATGCACTCAAGAGGAAGCGTGAAACAGTTTCGGAGATAGTCTGATATCCCCAAAACTTCAGACTAAACCGTTATCACACTCAGTCAAACTGGAGAACCTTACAGGTTGTTCATTTCTAGATTGTGGGACATTTGGAGATACAGTAGTACTTCTTTCCCTGAGAGATACTCTGCAAGAATAATTTAAATGATATTGATGAAGACTTTGTCACTGTTAATATTGATATATTTATGACATACAGAAGAACTGAGGTGGGATATCCAATATGAATCAACAAGAAAGATGAACTACAAATCTCCAAAAACAACTAGAAATGCAGCTCTTACCCATAATGGCGTCTGAGTGCTAGAGACTTCAATAAGTGTTGCTGTGATACAGCACTGGTTATCAGAATTGAGATTTCAACTAACCTTGTATACATGCATCCAGATATTTGGCCTCCATCACGCCTTGGTACGTCAGCTCCCCCTCTTGCTTAACCAACTCTTGCAATTCCTCACGAAGACGTGTCTGCTCCTTTGGGTTTTGGGCCAGCACATGTGAGGCAAAAGCAAGGGCGGAGGCAGTTGTGTCATACCCAGCGATCAGAAACATCGCACTCTGTGCCACTATAGCTTTATCATCTAGAACTGGTGTAATTGGGATGAAAGAAGCCAATGGTTAGACATTAAAGAAAGGTAGATGGTTTGGGTTATATTAGCCCCTACATGAGGGGTGCCTGAACAAAACAAAGACTTGATCATTTATGGGCAGACACCAGAATCAGTTGTGTGTACTGACATGAGTTTTATGCCCCTGTTTGAATGTGTACACATGCTTGATGGGGGGATAGTGGAATATAAAGGAACATTTCCCTGGGTTGCCTGGGAGCTTCCAGCAGTCACCCTGACCTAGTGCTGCATCAGCCTTTGATGTGGAAATATGTGCTGTACTTATTGCTCCTACCAATAAGCTTTGCTACTGAAAGCACAAATATGTATTTACACACACACACACACACACACACATATATATATATATATATATATATATATATATATATATATATATATATATATATATATATATATATATATACAGTGTATCTATCTATCTATCTATCTAATCTATCTATATATATATACTGTATATATATATATATATATATATATATATATATATATATATATATATATATATATATATATATATATATATATATATATATATATATATATATATATATATATATATATATACAGTATATGTATATATATATATATATATATATATATATATATATATATATATATATATATATAAGCAAAACCTCACTATATCGGACTAATCGGGGGCCCAAGCCAGTCCGAAAAAAGGGAAAGTCCGATAAAAGCGACATCAGCACTCCCCCCTGGACTTCCTCCTCATTTTGTTATGCACGGAGGCTTGCTTGTCATTCATGCATTTATTCTCTCTCTCTCTCTCTCTCTCTCTCTCTCTCTCTCTCCACACTGGGCACTTCTATTTTACTTCACATATTTTTGTCTTCATCGTGACCTTCATCTTCACCGTCCTGTAACTTGCTATACTTTGGTGATAGAAACTCCGTGTACAAACAGCTAGATAAGGAGTTTATTACAAGCTCACAGTTAAATAGTCTGCCCGTCTTGGCTGCCTGCTAAGAACTGATGCAATAACGTCTTCGTTCAGGCGTGGGAAAGCGTGCTAGGTCAGGAATTTTAGTGGGGGCATGTATGCATTGGGGGGGGGGCATATATACATCGGGGGTAGACATATTGTGGAGGGGGTACACTACTCCCCCGGGTAGCTGAGATGGTGTCTCCTGACACCAGGAGTTAAATGGTGTTCGATTATAGTATTAAGGGAAGGGCGGGGAGGCTTCTACAAGGGATAAGTATTATACAGGGGCAGGAGGGGAGACATGGCCATGTTGAGGGGAGGGAATTAAATGATATATACATATAAGATATACAAGGATTAAGACATAATGGGAATTACACAATAATAGTCTGAGACATGATAAACAAGGAGTAGATATGAGAGTTCCATTGTTCTTCGTTCATTTTTTTTTTTTTTTTGTATTTTCTGTAGGATACACTGTCACTCAGTAATGCATTAAAGAAATACCATCATTTACTAATAGGCAGAGTTCTGTTCACAGTTTGGTGAATTGTCAGATGGCACTGGTAGTCACGGAATGTGAGGGCACTAAGTACAGGGAGTTGCTACGTCGTGTGTAGGGCGTACTATGCCGGTAGCGACTCTGATTTCCTGGAGTCGACGTTCCATTCTTCTGACACAACAATGCACTGCACATATGATGAGTAGAAAACCTATGAAAGCGATAACCACAGGGGGAAACACAACTGTTGGATGAACCCATGAATGGCTGAAGGACAGAGAGAATTGATCCATAATGATATCACTGTCATTGAGGAAGGGTAGCATGTGCAAGTTAGGGGAGGTGATGTTAATGTTGGCAGATGGTAGGGTTGAAGGCATGTCGATTGGTTGAAAGATGTCATAGGAGTGTTTACGGACAGCTTGGTGATAGCGAGTGGCATAAGTGATGACGGACTCTGATTGGACGGTACAATAGTCGGGTGCTTTGTAGAGACCACTAGCGGGGACGGATCGAACTGAAGAACCAGGACACATGATTGTGACAGAGATGGGAACAGCAAAGAAGAACTACGGGACATGGTTGAGGTGAGCATGGTGGACCGGGAGGTCAGGAGCTGGGACAAAAGAACAAGCCGAATAGAGGGAATGGTTGCGAACTAAAGCAGACTCACAGGGTGTAGCACTGCTAGGGAAGATAGCGAAAAGGTGGGCAGCACAGAGACGAGAGGTCAGAGTAAGGGAGGAACAGTGCTGGAGGTCTGTGGAAGAAAGGAAGGCAATGGAAAGATGATCATGGGAGAGGAGGAAATATTCTGAAGGAAGAGATACTTGTAACAAGGAGTTGTTGAGGCGGAAAGGGAAAGGAATGATGTGAAAAAGGTTAAAGGTTATGGCAGAACGGATAGGAATATGGACGACGAAGTCTGTGGTGAGAAGAGTGGCTTCAAGAACAGGATAATAATATTCAAGGGAGGAGTAGGGGAGGACTGGGGAGAGACCGAAGGTGGAGTGAGCCCATTCCAGGACAGAACGTCGAGCTGAGACAGGGACTAAGTCGGCAGTGACACGTCCATTGATAGCATTGACCAGGATACGAACCAAGGTAGAGACTTGAGACAGGAGAGAGGCAAAGGCCAGTTGGAGATTATCCATGTTGAGTTTGAGGTAGAAGAACTGAGAGATAATGTTGAGATCTGAAAGGTGGCGTTGTAAGATATCGGTGAAATTGTTTAGAGGGGACGTGACTTCATTGAGTTGGGTCGTGAGCTTCTGTAACATAGTGTGTTGGATTTTAAGGACTCAACGTTGTGATTCTAGGACTGAAGCTAAATGAGTGAGATCAGATTTGAAGCCAGAAATGTCACAGGCTGTAGCAAAGCCAAACAAGCCACTCAGAATCTCACCTCCGAAGTTGAAGAGACCTCGTTTCACATGAGAACGACCAACGAGTGTCGGAATGGAAAATGTGTCATTGAGCTCAGTATATCTGTGACTTATGTATTGCAATTGCCAGGAGAGTGGGAGGAAAAGGTTATAGAGATACTCATTCGGGTTGTGTGTCCCCATGAGGGCCGCGAGATGGGTCCTGATTCCACGGAGCTGGTGCGCGTAGGCAGGTAGGGCAATGGCTACGTCGGCCAGGGGCGCAAGATCGTAGCGCAAGGAGGCTACATCTCACCTCCCGAGCCGACCAAGGCCCCGGGACGTACTCTACCATCGTCCTGACCTGACCCAGGCCCCAGGAGGGTCAGCACTGCCAGCAGGGAGATCGCTAACATCGTACCTAGAAAATCAGGGTAGAGTTAATGGGGGAGGTCGTGAAGAGGTTGATGGGCAGAGCGCAGTTTGGACCGATATTGATTGGTTGATGAATGAGCAGGTGGAGGTGGAGAGGAAGGAGACTGAGGGATAGGTGGAGACAAGGTAGTCTGAGGGATGTGTGGAGGGGAAGAGGGGGCAGGAGGTTGTGTAAGTGACTCTTCCAACATGAGGCCACGGGGTGCTCGCTGTAAGTCATCGATGTGGACCCGTCTGGTGTCCCTAGTGGACAGGTCCTGGAGGTGAAATTTGTTGCCTTGTTGAGTGAGGACGCGGTGGGGCCCTGTAAATTTGTCATCCAACTTAGAGGAACGCGTATGGGAATGAGCAAAGACAAGATCGCCTACATTGATAGTGATAGGAGAGGCAGACTTATGTTGGCGCTGCAGCATGTCCTCCTGAGAGGAAGCCAAAGTGGATTGGACATACTGGTGGATTGTCTGGAAGTTGGCCAATATTAGTTTATGTCCTCTAAGACTGTACACCACGCTGACTCATAAGTCAAGCCATTCGCACAACACATCTCAGGTAGTGTTAGTACATCCACTCCTTCTTTCACACCGGCAACACAAACAGAGACTTTGGTGAACTCATGTGGTAACAAAATTGTGCACGTATTCGTTACTGCACAGTCATTCAGACTGTGTGAGGTAGGTAACTGAGACATGTCTGAGTCAGCGATAGTGTTGTCGGGAGAGGAGGTAAGAGCCATGTTCGAGGGCTGAGATGATGTATCAGGAGACATTGAGGAATTTATGTCCTTTGCTTGCAGTCAGTAAAGGAAAGATCTCTGTAGTCTCAGATGATGATAGTGGTGATTTGGGCTGGGTTAGACTTTTTGGTAGTGATAGGGACAGAGGGAATTGAAGGACTGATTTGATCGGAAGAACAGGACGGGGACATTCCATAGTGTAAACCGGGAATCCAGAAATGGCTATACTACCACAAGCAGGTAATAATGCAATGGAGTGTTGTGCCATGGTGGAGAAACCAATAAGGGCATCTGCGGGATACTGCAAGTCATTAGTGACATGAAATTCAATGGGGATAGGGGGCAAATCTCTGTGGAGTTTAACTTCAAGGGTGACTCTTCCTTTAACCTTAAACTCTGAGCCTTCGACACCACATAGGCGAATGTCTGGTGGTTCTAGGAAACTGACGTGGTTGTGATGTCGATGAATAATTTGTAAGGAATTTTCGGAGATGGGATTTACTATAGATCCTGTGTCCAAGAAGAATGACGTTGGTATGTCATGACTGCTTCCGAGAATGACTAAATCCGAGGATGTTATGGGACCTACATGGCGGATGGGGAGTTGGGTGTCTGGTTCTACGTGATATTGGTCCGATACGGACACGGCACTTCCCCCGACTGGTGGCAGTTGAGGTAACGACATTCCTCAGTGGTGTGAGTCGTGCTTGATTTGTGGTATTTGCAGTGTGGATGACGTGAGCGGGAAGGCGTACGCTGTCTGGTTTGGGAGTGAGGACGTCTGTATGTACGGTTGCAACTGGATGCTCGATGTCCAGGATGACCACAGTACCAGCAAAGAATCGAAGATTGTCTGTTCCATCGGGCGCTAGACTGATCACGACCTGCGGTAGGAGAACGATGTGTGGCAGGTCTACCGCGTGTGATGGGACGGGAGCGAGATTGGTCTGGGGTAGTGGAGGTGTGACAGACTGAGGAGGCCAAGGGTTGGGTGGTGCCCTGACGTGTGTAGTTCGAACCTGTTCTTTCATGAATGGCTTTAGTGACCTGAATAATTTTATCTCCTGGATTGAAACCGATTTCCAAGGCTAGCTCTCGCTGTTTAGGAGTAAGCCAGTGAAGGAATCTCAGGTAACCAATTAAGTCAGCAAAGTTGGTGAGTGAAAGCATTGGAACACCATTCTTGTCTTCTAACCAGTTCATGCGTACCATTGGAGCATCTCGCTACTAGTTGCTTTCATGGCAGCGGCAGCTTCGCGGAGCTTGGCATATTGCGCTGGGACGTGCAAGTCCTCATCTAGTTGGTTTAGGAGATTAATGAATCCCATGAGAGACGCGGTATTTGAATGCTGGCAACAAAGGCTGATGAGTTCCGTACGAAAATCAGCAAAGGTATGAATGCTATCGAAATGTCCTGCACGGATCGCGGATCCGATGTCCGATTTGCCGTGGTGCAAGCGACCTAGGAGGTAGGCTACTTTGAGCGATTCATTGGTGATTTGTCTATTGTGTATTTCTGTTTCGACTTCTCTGAGGAAATCATAGACAGACCAAGTTGGGTCCTGGCCGGTAAATTTGGGATGATTGGCATCATCGAGATAGATAGACTGTGGAGGGTTGGCCATGGCTGGAAGTGCAGAAGTGGCAGCAGGAGAGGTGTGGGAGAGAGAAGGTAGTGGCAGGTAAGGGCGAGCAAGACGGGGTATGGAGGGAGGCAGGAGAGGGAACGACAGGGGAAGGAGTAGAGGAAGAAGAAGGGAGTGTAGAGGCAGGAGTAGAGGAGGAGGTATCTGGATTTACGAGTGTAGGATGGGTAGTAAGTGATTCTGTGGGAAGTGAAACGGGAGGCTCAGGTACAGGGCGGTGGTACTCTCTGCCACTTCGTAAATGAGGGATTGTGTTAGAGTCGGCAGACGGGGTATGATCAGGTGATATTTCCGGGTCGAGAGGGCTGGTGTTAAGCGGTTGACGTGGAAAGTATGACATTTAATGCGGCAATGGAAAATGAAAGGATGAAGATGGATACGTAGGTGGAAATGTATAAATAATAATGAGAATGGAATACACGAGTAGGCGTGAAAATGAATGAAGGTGCGGGGATGGATGGTTGAAATAAAAGGCAAAGGATGAGATGGAGTATAAATAACGTAGGTGAAGATGAAAACGGGGGAATGGAAATGAGATGGAATATTTACAATAACCAATCTGTAGAGAAAATCGAGGATAATCTCTATAGAAAGGAAAGATATACTATAGTTACACAGCAGAGACGGGAGTGTTGAGACGTATGACGTGCAGGAGTGGCTGGGCGTAGCTGGGCTGGGGCGGGGCGGGGCGGGGCGGGGCGAGGCGGGGCGGCGGTGGAGAGACAGCTGGGCGGAGAGGAGAAGAGATGCCGTGATGAATCACCGGCAGGGAGTGGCGGTCTTAGGAGGCTCCATAATTCAGACCAGATGTGGCGGCGGCAGAGGCCGGTGGTGGGTGGTGAGGGCAGATGTTGGTGCAAGGCAGGTGTAGAGCTGTTGAGTTGCAAATGCAGAGAATGGTGGTGGGCAGGCAGTGGGCAGACAGTGATAAGTGGCACCGTGGGGGCAGGAGTTATGATGAGTTCAGAACAGGTGCTGGGAACAGGTGCAACAGGTGCGTAGGTCGGCGACGGTGACACCTGCGGTCAGGAACAAGGCGTGTGGGTGGGGTTGTTTGAGAGGTGAGCACTGGTGAGAAAAATTGTACACTCGGAAAGCACAGCCAGGTATTACACCACTAAAGGCACTGAGGAGGGGCGAGGCTGGCAGATGCGAGACGTCGTGTATCTTGTGGTATCACTAAAAATCCAAGGAGGCGGTCAGAATCTGATGGTTCAAAACACCGCTGCTACCAAATGTAACTTGCTATACTTTGGTGATAGAAACTCCATGTACAAACAGCTAGATAAGGAGTTTATTACAATCTCACAGTAAAATAGTCTGCCCGTCTTGGCTGCCTGCTAAGAACTGATGCAATAACGCCTTCGTTCAGGCGTGGGAAAGCGTGCTAGGTCAGCAATTTTAGTGGGGGCATGTATGCATTGAGGGGGGACATATATACATCGGGGGTAGACATATTGTGGAGGGGGTACAGTCCAATTCATTTTTACCTTCACTTTCAGTTCACTCTGACATTCACATTCACTTTCATATTCTCTTCCATGCTCATTTCACATTCACCTTCACCTTCACTCATTTTGAATTTCCCTTTCACCTTCACTTGCAACCCTACTTTCTCATTTTCACATTTACCTTTACAATTATTTACTCACCTTCACTTTTGCCCTCCCTTCTCTTACTATCACATTCACTTCCACCTTCACACACACCTTCACCTTCACTTTCACTTTCTTTCACCTTCACTTTCACCTTCATCTTCACTTAGTCATTTTCACCTTCACTTTCCCCTTCATTTTATCCTTGGCCTTTACTTTCACCTTCACTTTAACCATCTTCACTTTTACATTCATTTTCACCTTCACTTTCACCTTTTCATTCATTTTCATCTTCACTTTCACCCTCACTTTCACCTTCACTTTCACTTTCAACTTCACTTTCACCTTCACTTTCACTTTCAACTTCACTTTCACCTTCACCTTCACTTTTACGTTCACGTTTACTTTCACCTTCCACCTTCACTTTCATTTTTACTTTTGCCTTCACTTTCACTTTTACCTTACCTTTCACTTTCACCTTCACAATACCTTCACTGACCTTCACTTTTTCATTCACTTTCACCTCTCTCTCCCATAGACAGAGAAGAGGAGGAAATATAGGAGAGAGAGGAGGGACCAAGGTTATGCCTATCTCCCTCGTTTGTTTATGCCAAGGGGACGCCACTTGTCATTTCTGTATTTATTCTCTCTCTCTCTCTGTTGACTTTGACATTCCATATTCACTTGTGTTCTCTCTTTCACCCTCACTTTTACACTCATTTTCACGGTTATTTTCATTTTCATTTTCAATTTTACCCTCTCTCTCTCTCTCTCTCTCTCTCTCTCTCTCTCTCTCTCTCTCACCCGAGAGGGACGGGGAGGAAGGGAAGGTATGGAGGAGGAGTGAGAGAGGAGCGACCGATGTTATGGTATCTCCTCCGTTTGTTTATTTGTTTATTCCAAGAGAGGACTGCTTCTGGCATTATTGGATTTTTCCTGACGCATAAGAATTTAGTCCACTTGGCTCCTCGAGTCCGAGAAAAACGAATTCCTCTATATTGAAGTCCGTTATGCAAGATCTTCACAGAAGATATCTGTGCGGCATGTGAGGTGAGGTGTAGGGTGAAGAGAACACGAAAGGGGGGGTGCAAGGAACAGCATGGTAGAATGGTGAGATGAGACAGGCTGTGGTGCAAAAGAAGAAAGGATATAGTGAGTGGATGAGAAACAGGGGTGTAGAGGAAGTTGAGTGACAGAAGTGAGAGTAATATGTAAAAACGAAGAGGTGAAAAGATTAGTAAGAGAGAGTAAAAAGAGACTGGATGAGAAATTTGGAAGTAATCTGAGTGTAGAGTTGAGGGAATGTAAGAAAATGTTCTGGAGAGAGGGAAAGAGAGTTGTACAGGGCGATAAAGAAGCAAGTCGGGGAGTGAGATAAAAATGGTAGATTGCTACTGCAGACAAGAGAAAAACTTCGCAGATAGAACACTTTAAGGAACTGCTGAACATAGGGCATGAAAGTAATGCGAGTATATGTGGCTGGGGAATGGCTGGGAGAAGGAGGGAGGCGAGAAGAGAGGAAAAAATCAGTAGGATGGATGTAGTGGAAGTAATGAAGAAAGTCAAAATGGGGAGAGCCCCAGGAATTGATGGAGTGTATGGTGTAATGCTGATATGGGGAAGATAGTAGTTGAATGGATATGGATGATGTGCAGATTGGCCTGGGAGGAAGGTAGAGTCCTGAATGATTGGAAGTCAGGTATAATTATTCCCATGTACAAAGGAAAATGGGAAAAAGAAGCGTGTGGAAATCATACGGGAATTTAGTTTTCTTAGTTTAATAGGAAAAGTATAAGGTACGATACTTATTGACAGAATTACGGAAAAAACAGAGGAAATAGTTGAAGTAGAACCGGGAGGCTCTAGGAGGGAAGAGGCTGTGTAGATCAGATATTCATTCTTATGTCTTAAGTGGAAAAGTTTCTAGAGAAGGGAAAGAAGTTGTATGCAGCATTCATGGACTGCGAGAATGCGTATGACAGGGTGGGTAGACAAGGAATGTGGAAAGTTTTAAGAGTATAATATGGAGTAAATGAGAGGCTGTGAATGCCATTAGGAGTATGTATGAGGGGGCTAAGGCTGCAGTGCGTGTGGACAGTGAACTGAGTGGATTTTTCTATTTGAATTTTGCATTGCAACAGGGATGTGTCATGTCCCCCTGATTGTTCAGTCCGTACTGGATGGGGTTATAAAAGAGGTACAAGGTAGGGCATTGGACTTTGGAGCGACCGTAATGAGAGAAGGCAGTGTTTGGAAACTCCCTGTACTGTTGTTTGGAGATGATACTGTATTGTTATGCGAAGAACAAAAGGAACTGCAAGGCTTGGTGAATGAGTTTGGGAGAGAGTGTTTGAAAAGTAATCTAAAAGTGATTGTAGGGAAGTGTAATGGTCTTCGAGAGAAATGAAGCCACTGAATGAACAGTGAGGCTAGACGAGGATGAAATGAAAATGTAAATATGTTTAAGTACTTGACTAGTGTGATGAGTAAGAATGGAAGTTTAGAGGGTGAAGTGCTTGGAAGGATACAACAAGGAAGAAAGGCTGCTGGTTCTTTGAAAGCAGTGATAAGGAAGAGAAAAGTGAGAATGGAAAAAAAAAAAAAAGTCGCTGCATGGCAGTATTGTCATACCAACCCTAACATATGGAAGTAAAGCTTGGACCTTGTTGGAAGGAAACAAGTCATGAGTGACAGCAGTGTAAATAAGTTATTTGAGAGGAGCATGTGGAGTCACATGGAGAGACAGACTGACAAATAAGGATGTGAAGGATCTCTGTGGTGTGGATGTGACAGAAAGTGTTAGGAGAAATACATTGAGGTGGTTTGGCCATGTGGAGAGGATGGAAAGCAAGTGACTAACGAGGAGAGTGTATGCGAGTGAGGTGGGTTGGGAGGGGGAGGCCGAGGATGATTATGGAGGGATGGAGTGGAGAGCTATATGTATATATATATATATATATATATATATATATATATATATATATATATATATATATTTCAGTAGGCCATGCTTTCTTCAGTGAGCTGTGCCGGGGGTCCCTTCAAGCTGTCACATCCCCAGAGGAGGTGAGGATCCTCAGCAGCAGCATCCAGACCGTCCAGTCAATTTACAATTCCAACTCCGCTTCCACCTCTTGTACAGTGTAGCCTTCATCTGTCTGCCCCATGTCTTTTATGCTTCATCCAGTCAGTCTGCCAGTCTGCAGTTTTCTTTGTCCTGGTGGCTTGCCTGTTTTGATAGTAAAAATTTGTTCTATCTAGTTTAATGGCCAACGTATTTGCCGATAGCAAAAAAAAAAAAAAAAAAAAAAAGAAGGACCATCCGATCCAGCCTGAAGATGGAACAAGATAGTTCCAAAATGTCTCTGTCCTTTGGTTAACTCCTAAACCAACTCCAAGATCACCAAAAATTTGCGCGGCAAATAGAAACCGTACATAAGAAAATCTTATGTGCGGTTTCTATTTGCCGTACAAATTTTTGGTGGTCTCAGAGATGATTTAGGAGTTAACCAAAGGGCAAATACGTTTTGGAACTATCTTGTTCCATATTCACGTTGGATCTAATGGTCCTTCTTTTAGTTTTATCCTTTTTTTTTTTTTTTTTGGCTATCGGCGATATGTTGGCCATTAAGCTGCATAGAGAAAATTTTGATTAGCAAAACAAGCAAGCCACCAGGACAATGAAAACTGCAGACTGGCGGACTGACTGGGTGAAGTGAAAAACACATGGGGCAGACAGACGAAGGCTACACTGTACTAGAGGTGGAAGCAGAGTTGGAATTGGAAATTGACTGGACGGTCTGGAGAATGCTGCTGAGGATCCTCACCTCCTCTGGGTATGTGACTTCTTGAAGGGACCCCTGGCACAGCTCAGTGAAGGAAAGCATGGCCACTAACCAGTGTTGTAAGCAAGGTATTAGAAAAGCTTATAAGAAATGCTTGGGTAAATCATCTAGAAGAACACAGTATGATAACAGAAAGACAGTTTGGTTTCAGAAAAGGAAAATCATGTGTTACTAATCTGTTGAGCTACTATGACAGAGTAACAGACACATTACAGGGAACAGAAGGATTGATGGACAGTATCTATTTATATTTCAAGAAAACATTTGACACAGTACCACACCAAAGACTTTTATGGAAACTTTACCATCAAGGAGGAATTCGAGGCAAACTGTATTGTTGGATGCAAGATTTTCTCATAAGAAGAGAAATGAGAACAGTACTAAGGGGAAATTACTCATCATGGAAAGAAGTGACTAGTGGAGTACCACAGGGCTCAGTGCTGGCACCAATCATGTTTTTAGTGTATATAAATGATATAGACATTAACACTGGAAATGAAACCTATCTAAATATGTTTGCATATGATGCAAAAATACAAAGGAGAATTACTAACTCAGACTCTTGTAAAGAGCTACAAGAAGAATTAAATAAACTTCATGAATGGAGCAATACATGGCAAATGGAATTCAATGTGGACAAGTGCCATGTTATCAAGTTTGGTAAAAGTAGAAAAAGACCTGATTGGGATTATACGTTAGGAAATAAAACCCTACGCACATCACAAAGAGAGAATGACCTAGGTGTGAACATCAATAACAGACTATTCTGGCTGACCACATCAGTGAGAAGGTATGGAACATGTATACATGTCTTGCAAATATGAGAATAGCATTCACATACATAAATGAAGACATGCTAAGAAAGATAATAACATCATTCATCAGACCAACCCTGGAGTATGTATCAGTAGTCTGGAGTCCTCATCTCAAAAAACACATAGACAAGATTGAAGAAGTTCAAAGGGCCACTACAAGATGTGTACCAAGCTTAAGGGATCTAAGCTACGAAGAAAGACTAAATAAACTGAATCTACCAACACTACAGGAGAGACGGAAAAGAGGTGACATGATTATGCTATATAAATGCATATCAGGGAAGGAGAAAGTAGACATAAATGTTTACTTAACCATATGGGGAAGCATCAGCAAGAGGACACAGCAAAAAACTGCATAAGAAGAGAGGTGATAAAGATGTAAGGAAATTTAGTTTCCCAAATAGAGCAATTGATCAGGGGAATGCACTACCGAATGAAATAGTGTGTGCCAAAACAATTCACAATTTTAAGGATATGTACGATTAATATGGTTTAAGACACGAGACAGTACGGGCTTGACTCATTCCTATAAAAATACAATTAGGTAAGAACACACACACATGAGAGGCACCGAGCAGGCAGGTCGCACGTCACATCGCTCCACATCTGGCCAACCTGGCCAAGTGTCCATACCTAAATTCGTATCTTTATATGAGCCAAGCTCTGTACCAGGTTAAACTAAATGGTGTCCTAATATAAAGGAGGAAGTTTTAAGTAAGACTGTTGTTCAAATAGCACAATAAACCAAGTAGTGCAGGAATGCACCCAGCAGCATCAGCTGATTGTTTTGTCTGCGCCAGGATGTGTAAGTAGAATCTGTGCTCTTGGTACCACGTGATGTCCACCTATTTGGAAAAGAAAAGGGATAGAGGTAGAAAGCAGGGTGCTGATTTCTACCAGGATCTGGTTGATTTGGAGACGTACAATAAGCTGGTAGAACGGGTAAGCAGATTGGAGATGGTATTTCAGAATGAAATGGATGAAATTGAGAAGCAGTTGTACATGCAGAAGGGGGAAAGAGAAAAATTAGGAAAGAAAGTTAACAAAAAAGACACAACAGTAGATGAGCTGACAATAGAAGTGGGTTTACTTTGAAGGAAAATTAGTGACATGGCAAGTACTGTAGTCAACCACGAGAGTATCATGGAAGATTTCAAAAATGATACAGAAACAATTAGGCAAGTAAGCAAACTGATAGATCAGAGCAGTGATACTGAGAAGATAACACAGGTGCATGAAGCTGTGCAAAGCTACAAAAATGATGTGGAAACCACTTATGCTGAAATGGTGAAAGAAAAGACAGACTTAGAAACAAGGGTTGAAGAAATAAGCATTAAAAACGAAGTGAAACGAATAATCCAAAACAATCCTAAATTGGTCAGAGATTCAGCAAATATAAAAAAATCTATAGTAATTACTGGTATAAAAGAGAAAGAAAAAAAAAAAAGACCTCGAGACAAAAAGGAGATGGCAAATGTGATTAGGATATTGAAGGCATTATCAGAGGAAATCTGTAATAAAAACATAGAGGAACACAAAAGCTAGGGAAACATGAGTGATTTTTTTTTATGTGTCCGACTCTGGGCATAGGCTTCATAGCCTGCTATCAAGGCCCAGCAGTCCTCCAACATATCATACACCACTACATGTCACCACTTCGGCGCTAACACCCACCGTCCATATTGAATACATGCTAGGGCTGTCTCGTACAGGGCTTGTGTGAATTAAGTCTAGGCCCCTTCCAGAGTGTAAACACTGTGGAGGAGGTACTAAAAAATGCAAAGAAACTCATGGAAAAAGAGGAATTCAAAAATGTATGGATGAAAAGATGCCTAACTCAAGGGGAACTGGAATTACTAAAAGAGAAGAGGGAGGAAGCAAAAAGAAAGAACGAGGGAAGATCAGAGGAGGAGAAGAATACATTTTGTTACAAAGTAATTGGATTGCAGGTCCAAAATTGGTACATAACCAGGAGGGAATAAAAAGGAGGAAGGTAGTAGACCCAAGTCATGACAAGTATGTAAACAAGATGATTAAGCTGATGTACTCAAATGTTCATGGAATGGTATCTAAATTATTAAAGATGAATGATTACATCAGAGAAAATGAGCCACATATAATATGCCTAACTGAAACAAACTGAACACCAAGGATATCACATGACATCCTTAACTTAGAGGAATACAGTATATGGAGAAGAGATAGGAACTTACAAAAAGGAGGAGGAATTATAATATTAACAAAGAAAAATCTAAAAGTCAAAGAAATAGAACTAGATATACCCTTACAAGTAGAACTGACTGCAGTAGAGATCAGTACATCTGAAGGGAAAGTAATTGTAGCATATTTATACATGCCACCCAGATCAAACACATGGGAAAAAGGTGAACATGAAGATCTGGCAGAGAGTACAATTCAGAGTTTAAGAGTATTACTGCATAGAATGGGGGAGCAATCGGAAAGAATTATACTAACTGGAGATTTTAATACAAATATAAATTGGAATACTCTCGATATAATAAGCCAAGAATGCTACTGGGACCAAAAGCTCCTGGATCTCGTGCAGGAATTTTTCCTAACGCAACATGTAAGGGAAAGTACCAGAAAAAGACGACTTGATGTACTCTCAGTACTAGATCATATAAGTACTAGGCAAGAAAACAATATTGACAGTTTAATGTATCACCCTCCATTCGGCAAAAGCGACCACACAGTACTAAATAACAACTTCAGGATTGCATATGACATTGTTAACAGCAATACAAGTTACAAAAAGAACCTAAATTATAAAAAGGGAAACTACCATGACCTAAAGAAGTACTTCTTAGAAATAGATAGGGAAAAGGAGCTTAGAGGAAAAAGATTTAAAAAAAAATTCTGTGAACTTCATGAAACAGGAGTCCAGAAGTACACTCGCTCCAGAAAGTATCGGTGCACTGTGGGTCCAATGTCATCCGGAATGATCTGACCATGTGGCAATGATAGCCCGTTAATACCTGTGTATACTATAACATCTACGGCCATTCCCTACTCATCATGCAGGACACAAGAGGTATCGTCAGAGATGCCTGCGTGTGGGAGGACAGAACCACAATTTCCAGTTTCTTTTGTTCCGTGTGTCATAATATTTAACACATAGTCTGCACCGATACTTTCTGGAGCAAGTGTACATCCTACAGCACAAAGAAACAGAAAAGAAAATAAAGAAATATTTTAATACAGAATGTAAAAAATCAAAAGAAAAAAAAGAGATTTGGTGTAGAAAAGATACAGAAGACAAAATAGTGAAAGGGCATATAACAATTATAAACAGGCAAGAAACGATTATACAAGAATAAGGAAGGAAGCCCAAAGACAGTTTGAGGAGGATGTCATAAATAAAAGTAGTGATTAACTGAAGCTATTTTACAGCTACATCCAAAGCAAAACCAAAGTAAAATGTAAAATACAATCCATTACTGATGAGGGAATCACCAATACACAAAAGAAGGATATTTGTGAAGCACTAAATAAGAATTTCCAATAAGTTTTTACAAAAGAAAATAATTTTGAGAGGGATGATATGGAACATGCATGTCCACTCATATTACCAGACATACAGATATGAGAAAAAGAAAAACTGGAGGAGTTAAGTATATTAGACAAAGGAAAAGCAAATGGTCCTGATGATATTTCATGTTGGGTTCTACATGAATGAGCAAAGGAGTTAAGTAAACTATTATCTTTAATTTTCAAGGAATCTTTAGGACAAGGTAAACTACCGTACCTGATATTTGGAAGAAAGCAAACATTGTTCCCTTATTCAAGAAAGGTAAGAGACAAAATCCACTCAACTACCGACCAGTATCACTAACCAGTGTTGTAAGCAAGGTACTAGAGAACCTGATAAGAAAAGTTTTGGTAAATCATCTAGAAAAACATAGTATGATAACAGACAGACAGTTTGGTTTCAGAAATTGAGAATCATGTGTTACTAATCTGTTGAGCTACTATGATACAGAAACATTACAAAAAGAGAAGGATGGGTGGACAGTATCTATTTTGATTTCAAGAAAGCATTTGACAGAGTACTGCACCAAAGACTTTTATGGAAACTGTACCATCAAGGAGGAATCCGAGGCAAACTGTATTGTTGGATGCAAGATTTTCTATTAAAAAAAAAAAAAAGGAAATGAGAACAGTGCTGAGGGGAAAATTACTCATCATGGAGGGAAGTGACTAGCGGAGTTCCACAGGCCTCAGTGCTGGCACCAGTTATATTCTTAGTGTATATAAATGATGTACTGTAGATAGCAACATTGGAAATGAAAGCTACCTAAATATGTTTACTGATGATGCAGAAATACAAAGGAGAATTACTAACACAGACTGTTGGAAAAAGCTACAAGAAGAATTAAATAAACTTCATGAATGGAGCAATATATGGCAAATGGAATTCAATGTTGACAAGTGTCATGAAATCAAGTTTGGTAAAAATGGAAAAAGACCTGATTGGGATTGTAAGTTAGGAAGTAAAACCCTACACACATCACAAAAAGAGAAAGACCGAGGTGTAATTATCAATAACAGACTATCTCCGGCTGACCATATCAGTGAGAAGGTACGGAACATGTATATACTGCTTGCAAATATGAGAATAGCATTCACATACATAAATGAAGAGAAGCTAAGAAAGATAATAACATCATTCATCAGACCAACCCCGGAGTATGCATCAGTAGTCTGGAGTCCTCATCTCAAAAAGCACATAGATAAGACTGAAAAAGTTCAAAGGGCAGATACAAGATGGATACCAAGCTTAAGGGATCTAAGCTACGAAGAAAGACTAGAAAAACTGAATCTGGCTACACTACAGGAGAGAATGAAAAGAGAAGACATGATTATGCTATATACATGCATATCAGGGAAGGAGAATATAAACATAAATGATTACATAACCTATGGGGATGCATCTGGAAGAGGATACTGCAAAAAACTGAATAAATAGGGAGACGATAAAGACGTAAGGAAAATTAGTTTCCCGAGTAGGGCAATTGATCAGTGGAATGCACTACCGAATGAAATACTGTGTGCCCCCCAAAACCATAAATTTAAGGATAGGTACGATAAAAATGGTTTAAGACATGGGACTGTACAAGCTTGACTCATTCCTGTAAAGATACAATTACGTGAGAACAATTAGGTAAGAGCACACACACACACACACACACACACACACACACACACACACACACACACACACACACCAAAAGTCACATATGTGAAATTATAAGTCACACATGGCAAAAAAAAAGTTAACAATCAAATACCAACGGAATTACCACTAAGACTACAGAATTAAACATCATTCTCTTCAC
>NC_137046.1:11335834-11340834 GCF_032717465.1 Coenobita brevimanus
TCTCAGTCTGGATCAGTGTCTTCTCACGTCATGGGGATGGTTTCACCCACAGTTTATGATTATTCAGCGTAATATTTCCTTAATACATAAACTGAAACATATAGTTTACGCTTTTTATCAGGATTTATTCCTCACATAAATAGAGTTCATGAAGTTACTCATTATTTTCCTATTGTTCAGTATTGCTGAGTTTCCGTATTGAGGGTAATGAAGCAGATGTGGTCTCGTCACACCGTGTCATGTGCGAAGCTTACAGCATTCCACCCCCCCTCTCACTGACTCCATTTGGGGGCTCCTTCCTCTCACCCCGGCTGGGGTTGGGGAACACCATCCCTCCCCTCCCACCCTCCTTTACACGTCAGTTCACATCAAAACCGTGGACAGTCATAATACGTCATATAAGAGCTATTATTATCATCCTTACGTAAAACATTGTAACATATACCAGTAATTCGGGATGAAATGTCAAACCTGCGATGTGGAGCTTACATACAACAAACATCTTTCCTTAACGTAACTATATCGAAGTTACTCCGCTTCACTCACGTGGACTGTTTCGAAGTAAATAATCACAGTGGTGCCACTTCTCTTCAAACCCTCGTGCCCCTGTAACACACGGGAGTGCTGGCGGCTGTACCTTCCAAGTTCCCTGAGCTGTTACAGGGGGTTGCTGTATAAGTGTGCTCCTTTGGTTGTGTGCAACCCTGCAATATGGTTGAGGTGTGGCACACCACAGATTATCTTTTGTGCGTTGCATCACATTATACCTTTTGTGTGTGTTTTGGTGTAACTAATGAATTTCCTCTTCAGGTGCATATATATATTTTTTTTTCAGATACATACATACATATGTACATACATGTGTAGATGTTTTCAAAATAATGTTCATCAGTAATGTACATAAAATAATTAAAACATAATTAATTATAAACAAAAACAAAGTAAATAAATGTGGACATAAATATAGATAAATACATATGTACACACAGTACACAAAATTCACATATACAAGTTTACATGGGGACTAATAAACTATATGAAATTTCCTGTATCTTGCAAAGAGAGAGAGAGAGAGAGAGAGAGAGAGAGAGAGAGAGAGAGAGAGAGAGAAAGGCAACATTTCTCTTATCTCGTCTGGAGATGTGTCTTCACTACCAGGCCTGCCAGTCCACTCAAGTCATCATTAGTCATCGTACTGCCACTGGAGGGGCAGGGATGCCCATGGAGAAGGAATTTTTCTTTTTGGGGGGAAGGGGAGGGCATATTTTTTGGTGGAGGTAGTATTTCCTTCCCCATAAAAATGCAATTTCTCTCATTACTTCAGTTGCCCTTTATATTAAATCTTTCTTTGTTAAGGCTTCTAAAGTCAGTACAAACCATCAATGTGCAATGTAGAAGAGGAATTTTCAAAATACTGATTAACTGATTTTTGGTGAATTTTTTCCGTCTGGGGTGCTGCATTACCTAATGCGTAAATCTCAAATATGATTACCTATATACTGTAGGATTAAAATAGATTCTTTTTAATAATGGGCCACAATTCTGCCCTTAAAATATATATCAGACTACATAAATGTAAAAAACTCTAAATATTCCCCACACTTTGTAAAAATCACCATATACGTTAAAAAGTATCACAAATATTAGGTAAGTAACTCAAGAATTTAGTTATTTAAATAACTCAATAGAAGTAAATAATTGCCTCCTTTCATAGCGGGGGAGGTGGGTAAATCATCAAGGATTTTCTATCAGAGGTAATGAACGACCAAGAAAAGTTTGAAAACTTCTGTTCTAAGTAATGATCACACTCCAGCACGACCACACTGATGCTATGCGATGGACCCCTTCCCAGACTTCACTCTGTCTAACCCAACACCAGACACACAAGCATCATGGAAAAAGTACATGATCTCTCATCAGACCACCTCAACATCATCATGTCATACACAATAAAATGAAGCCATACAAAGAAAGAAAAACCCTTAGTAACTAAAGGCAATTTGGAGACATATCACTAAAGACACAGGGCAAAGATTACAAAGTGTTTCCCTAGATTCTTTTGGAAACACTGACAACTCCATCACCACTTTTTAAAAAAACTACAATATCCACCAAATTTCTTATCCCTAGTAGCAACACCAATAATTTGAACACCATTTTCTCCCCTCAAATTAACATTCTCGCGCACACACAAGTTTCAGTAAGTTTTCCGGCACACATTACTTGACGGGCTGCCCGCCCAGCCCGCTCGCGTTCTGCTGAAAACACGTATTCTCGCCTTATTTTCGCCATCCCAAACCTCAATATACTGCCATGAAACCTGTGTCATCTTATTCGGTGATGTTTGTTCTAGCTGATGTGAAAAAAAAAAAAAACAGGAAAACACGAATAAAACAACATTAGGCGGCCCTGAATAAACATTTTGCAACGTCAATTTCACTTCCCAACATCACCATTCAAATGCTTTTCATCATACAGGAAAATGTTATTCAAAGTTTTGATAGAGAATTTCATCCGCTTTCTAATGAGAAATATCCGGTTGTGATAAGATTTGTAGTTTTTGAGAAAATAGCCAAAACTGAAAGCCATTTTTTCAAAAAACTTTTTTGTTCAGGGAGCTTTCCTGCAGATTTTTTTGTTTTGCACATCTTATGTTTTTATTTCACAATATTGTGTAGAATATCATGAGCTTTCTCCTCGGCAAAACAGATTTTCGATACACCTCATAGTTTCCGAGTAAATCGCAAAAAATGACTGGGTACTCAGCGCTGTGCGTCACTTCCGACATGCGCCCACAGCAAATGCTATATTCCCGCCTATGTAACAACGACTTTTTATCAGACATATTACATTGTTATTTCCTGTACATACGTACAGTAGAATTTACTGCTCATTATCACAGTTCTTACAGGAAGTCGATATGTCGAATAGTTTTCGAGTAATTGGCCGACAAAGTGAAATTACTCCGCCGATCGTTTTCGACTATTACCGCCAGCGAGAATGACACTCCGTTCCCCCGCCTTTTCCTAAAAAAATATGCTATCAAAGGCTTATATTTTCGTAATGAACATACGTAGTATTTACTGCTCTTTATCATGATTCTTACGGGAAGTCGATACATCCAATAGTTTTCGAGTAATTGGTCAACAAAGTGAGATTGCTCAGCCGATCATTTTCGACTATTACCGCCAGCGAGAATTAAACACGCTCCGGTCCCCCCGCATTTTCCTAAAAAAAAAAAAAATGCTATCAAAGGCTTATATTTTCAAAGCGAACAGAAGTAAAATTTACTGCTCTTTATCATGGTTCTTACAAAAAGTCGATACGTTCAATAAGTTTCGAGTAATTGGCCGACAAAGTGAGATTACTCCGCCGAGCGTTTTCGACTATTACCGCCGGCGAGAATAAAACACACTGTTCCCCCTCCTTTTCCCCAAAAAATATGCTCCCAAAAGCTTATATTTTCGTAATGAACACACATAGAATTTACTGCTCTTTATCATGGTTCTTACAGGAAGTCGATACATCCAATAGTTTTCGAGTAATAGGACGACAAAGCTAGATTACTCTTCCGATCGCTACCTAGGTTTACCGCACGCGAAAAAAAAAAAAAAAAAAAAAAAAGCAGTCTTCCCTCCCCTTTGCCTGAAGTCTTTTTTCTCTTTTTTCCCTTTTATGTACAGACTGTAAAATCTCCAAGGATTGTTTTTTTTTAATGATATAAGCTACTAGACATGAACACTACTTTGTTCTAGTTATTGCTAATGAAGCTGTAGTTTCTTTCATACGTGTAATATGTAGGAGAAAATGGTTATTTGTGTGAAAAATATAAGGGTATTGATATTTGGTCAATATATATATCAACAAAATTCGAAAAACTCACTTCTTCCAGGGGGGTTGAAGTGCCTGAAGGACCTTGTGGGATTTAAAGATAAGGAGTTACGTAGTGTGTGTGTGTGTGTGTGTGTGTGTGTGTGTGTGTGTGTGTGTGTGTTAGCATGTGTGTTTGTATGTGTGTGTGTGTGTGTGTATGCTCCACTTGGGATTACTTTGCTCGGTATGGTACCGTTCGAAGCAATCACACACGCAAAAGCGGCATCACAAACAGGACACATGTGACTTGTGTCCCTTCTCATCTTCGCCAGGGCACACAGGGCGCACTGGAGCCTCCTCCGTTTGGGGATCCTCTCCCGTCGATGGCCCAGAGTGTGATCCAACCGCACTCTGTCACTGGTGACTCTACGACACTTGGTTGGATGTCCTCCTGGTCTTCCCCGGTCCTGTTGTCCCGGAAGTGCAGCTGCAGGGCCGGGCATGGCAGCGGCAGCAGGTTTTCCCGACGGGCCAGGAGCTGCTGCTGGTTGTGTCAGCACCTGTGCTGATCCTGTAGGGCGATGGTGACACTGGCTCCTGTGCTGGACCTCCTCCTGGAGATGGTGGTGCTGGCACCTATGCTGGTGCTGGTCCAGGAGATGGTGCTGGCCCAGGAGACGGTGGTGATGGCACCTGTGCTGGTGCTGCTGCAGGTACCGCAAGTGCTGGAGGTCCTGCTGGCCGTTGGGTTGGAAGGTCAGGGGTGTGGTGGATGATGTGTCCTGATGCGGGTCGCTCTGCTTCATCAAAGCTTGTCCACTATCTCCTCCACAAAGTCCAGCAGACTGACTGATCTGCACGAGCACTTCTTGTACAGGGCTAACATATTGAACATGGCCATCTGAATGAAGTAGAATGTTATCTTCTTGGTCCATTTTAAGATCCGCTGTTGGATGGGGTAGTACTGGACCATCTGGACGAAGTGGTCCACCCCACCCATGTATCGATTATAGTCCTCCATCACGACGGTCTTGTCCACAGTCTTCCGGACATAGGTTGTCCTCCCGTCAGGACCCCTGGTCTCCCCTCAAACCTGCTTCTGGACTGTGCTTGTGCTGTGGAAGGTGGAGACCATGTTGACAATGCACTTGTCCTTCCACAGCAACACCATCACGTTGTCCTTATGC